>NC_034613.1:6310887-6362479 GCF_900095145.1 Mus pahari | reverse complement strand
CAGAGGCAGGCGGATTTCTGAGTTCAAGGCCAGCCTGGTCTACAAAGTGAGTTCCAGGGCAGCCAGGGCTACACAGAGAAACCCTGTCTCGAAAACCCAAAAATAAATAAATAAATAAATAAATAAATAAAAATCCCACAACGTTTGGGCTGGTGAGATGGCTCAGTGGGTAAGAGTACCTGACTGCTCTTCAGAAGGTCCAGAGTTCAAATCCCAGCAACCACATGGAGGCTCATAACCATCTGTAACAAAAATCTGATGCCCTCTTCTGGAGACAGCTACAGTGTACACACATATAATAAATAAATAAATAAATCTTTTTTTTTTTTTTTTTTTTTAAAAAAAAAAAGAGGAACCTGACCTCTACAGACCTAGATTGTCCTTTAATCAGAACAATCAAAAGGATGTCTCTCCACTGGAGTGGAGACTGTACACCCAGGCACTAGGGTCTGAAAAGGGAAGCCTTGAGGTAGAAGATTCCATCTGCAAGTCTAGTCCCCAAGTCTCAAAGCTGTAGATACCAACAGGTTGTTAGTTTGGCTGTCCAGAAAATCCAGGGATTGTTGTTTCCCTCCCAAGTGTTGGTGCATGCCTTTAATCCTAGCACTTGGGAGTTTGAGGCCAGCCTGGTCTACAGAGTGAGTCCCAGGGCAGCCGGAGCTACATAGAGAAACCCTGTCTCAAAATAAAGCAAAACAACAAAAAATAAATTCTTCATATTAAGAGCCACTTAAAAAAACACACACAATGAATCAATCACAATTTATTTGTGTATGGAGACATGTGAGGTCAGATGACAACTCGTGGTGTAAGTTGGTTCTTCCTCATTTTGTGGGTCCTGAGGACAGAATTCAGGTTTCTAGGTTTGGTAGCAAGCACCTTCACCTGCTATCTCTCTGGCCTTTAACTTTTGAAAAATATTTGAGTGTTTTGCCTGCATGTATGTATGCATACCATATTATGTGCCTAGTGCCCATGGAGCTATGAATGGTTGTATTAAGTGGGAAAAATATATTTGCTAGATAGATACTGGCCAGACTTCGGGCTAACCCTGAAGCCAGCCTGACCCTCATGCATGTATGGCACTTACAGGAACTTTTGCTTAACCTGTATTGTTTTGCTGGTGTAACTGCACGGCTTTCTGCTCCTAATCAAACAAAAACACCATGGTCACACAACTGTGTCCTATTCTTATGAAAAGTTCATATCCTGTCATGCTTGCTAACAGCTATTGAAACTACATCAACAGGATGTACCAAACCTGTGGCTTTTACTTTTATAAAACCTTTGCTTGCGTCGGGGACTGGAGAGATGGCTCAATGGTTAAAGAGCACTGACTGCTCTTCCAGAGGTCCTGAGTTCAAATCTCAGCAACCACATGGTGGCTCACAACCATTTGTAATGAGATCTGCTGCTTTCTTCTCCTGTGTCTGAAGACAGGTACAGTGTGCTTACATATAATAAATAAATCTTTAAAAAGAAAAACAAAAAAAACTTTGCTTGGTGGATCTCCGAGTTTGAGGTCAGCCTGGTCTACAGACCAGGTTCCAGGACAGCCAGGACCACACAGAGAAACCCTGTCTTGAAAAACAAAGTGCATGGCCCAGCTGCTTCTGTGTGGCTCAATAAAAACTTCAGACTGAAGTTCATCTTGTGCTTTTCTTCTCTAGGGTGAGAATAACCTGACCAAGTGGCCTTGGGAACCAAACTAGGGTCCTCTGCAAGAGCACTAGGTGTTTCAACTTGAGCCATCTCTCCGGTTCCCACCTTTAACTGTTTTTAAACTAACTTCATGTCAGTTATTAGTATTTAGTACGGATTCAGGTGACCTGGTAACCTGGTATTTGTTCTTTGGGTTCTAGCCTTGTATGTGTACTTATTCTTTTTTTTTTTTTCGAGACAGGGTTTCTCTGTGTAGTCCTGCTGACTGTCCTGGAACTCACTCTGTAGACCAGGCTGGCCTCGAAGTCAGAAATCTGCCTGCCTCTGCCTCCCAAGTGCTGGGATTAAAGGCGTGTGCCACCACTGCCCGGCACCACTCAGCTTTTAGTCCATTCTGCACTTTAAAACACTTAAATGGTGCAAGATGGCTCAGAGCATAAAAAAGCACTTGCTGTCAAGTGTGACAACTTGAGTTCAGTTCCTAAGACCCACAGGGTGAAAAGGAGAATCCACTTTTTTTTTTTGTTTGTTTGTTTTTTAGAGACAGGGTTTCTTTGTATAGCCCTGGCTGTCCTGGAACTCCCTTTGTAGACCAGGCTGGCCTACGAACTCAGACATCCGCCTGCCTCTGCCTCCCGAGTGCTGGGATTAAAGTCATGAGCCACCACACCCAGCCTGAGATTCCACTTCCACAAGTTCTAGTTCTCTGACTTCCATGGGGTCATTACAGTGGCATGCATTCATCCCTTCCCCCATCATATACACCAGCTTTGCTTTTTGAGTCTATTGCATAGTTCTGGCTTTCCTGGGACTCACTTTGTAGACCAGGCTGGTCCCATCATAGAAATTCACCTACTTCTGCTTCCTCAGTGCTAGGATTAAAAAGTATGTATCAACATGCAGGCTTCTACCATCTTTTTATTGAAATAGGGTCTCTGGCTGACTAGCCACGAGTCTCTGCCTATCTCTACCTCCCTAATGCTGAGATTACAAGTAAGGGTGACCCATACCTGACATTTTTATGTAGGTTCTGCAATTAAGATCGGGTCCTAATGCTTACTGGCAGCATTGCATTTTCCAGCCTTCAATTCTGTACTTTTATGATTTAGCTTCTCCTTTTCTCTGGGCCTAGAGCATCAGAACACTCATCCAAAATCTCTCCTGACCTCATTCAGTGTTCCAATGGCTAGGAAAGAAATGGATGTAAACACAGCCGTAAGACAAGCAACCAAATGGGTTCGTATTAAATGTCCCTGACAGTGGTTTCCCTTCCTCACTGGTATCTCTGACTTGGTGAGATTATGTTTTGAAGTTATTAAGGAGCAGTTAGGCACAATTGTACCTCAGCTGAAATGATTCCCTAAATTTCATACATTCAAAGGGAATCTTTTAAAAATGTGTTTGAAATGTTTTGTAATGGTTGTATTTCTAGGCTTAAGATGGCTTAGTGATAGAATGCTAGCTTGCCTAGTATGTGGAAGGCCCTTGGTTCGATGCTCGGCATATCACACTAACAAAACCACAGAAACCCAGCCAGGTGGTGGTGGCACATGCTTTTAGTTCCAGCACTTGGGAGACAGAGGCAGGCAGATCTCTACGAGTGCAAGGCCAGCCTGGTCTAAAGAATTCCAGTAAAATCAAGGGCTACACACAAACTCTGCCTTGAAAAACCAACCCAAAATATCTCAAAGTCAAAAGCAAGGGACCTACACAATATGGAACTACTCAGACTGTGCATGCCACATTGACTTATGTTTACATTAGGGTCTCACCTCATATATGCAAGTAACTCCCTAGGCTTCTGATGTTGAGCACTCCTTGTCCCAAATATTTAGCTAAGGGATACTCAACTGGTTCTTAAAATTTAAACATAAATGGGCCACTATATTAGTTTCCTAAAAGGCAAGAATTTTGTATTTGACTTGGTTTTATTATAGTTTTAAGACCTTTAGCCTACATTTAAGTAGATGATGACCGTGAACTCCTGATCTTCATAAGTGGTAGGTAGGTTCATAGGCACAAAGTATACTACTATACTTTTCCCCGATTCTGCTTCAACAGAAAAGTGGGGCAAGGAGGAGGAATAGGAAAATCAGCTGTAAACCTAGCATGTGGGAGGCTGTGACAAAAGGTCAGTTTGAAGTCACCCTGATTACAGTGAATTCCAGACCAGCTTGAGCTACAGAGGTAGGCTGTTTCAGTAAAACTAAATGTGAGGAATATTTGGGATGCTTTCTTTAGGGAAGCATCAACAGGCTCTGCTGCAGAAGCCAAATGTACTTTTTTCAGCATTTCAGATGACATGTTAAAGTGAATTTTCACACTAATAACCCCTCAAAACAGGGACTTTTCAGATTTAAAATCAAGAACCAATGTAAATGACCCATTATAAACACGTCCCTTAAAAAAATTCAAGGGCCAAAAGTGGCTGAGTGACATGGCACTTGCCTATATACATTCGATGCCCTGCATGCCAATCCTAGCAATATAGGGGGAAACCCTATGTTAATAAATGAAAGAAAAACCCAAATTTAATTTATAAAGTTTTATTTTTGTATATGTGCTAGATCTTACGAACTGCGGACAATCTTTATGTCAATCTGTTGGCTTGTAAAAGGCTAAGAAGTATGTGAGATTTGGGTGGTGAAATTTCCTTTTGGGAACCCCAATTCCAAAAAAACTTGCACTCATTAGTGACTTTAAAATGTGGTTCACTTTTCCCCCTTACACCTGAAAGCTTGGAGGACAAGTGCTACATACTTCTGCAAACACAAAATAATCGTTAGAAATACAATCGGCAGCGAGTTCTTAATACATTCAGCACTTCTGTAGTGATTTATCACACCCAAACCCTTTTCAAATATGCAGCACTCATGTAGATGCAGGAGCAATTCTGGTTGGGCCCTACAATAAAAGCAGTACTGAGAATGGTTTTGTTGGTGACACATAAGCTGGGGCAAAGAGGTGCTGCTTTCCTTTCTCAGCAGTCTGTATGTCCTCGTACCTTCAAACTAGAAAGAAAAACTGGGCAGTTATCGCAAAAAGGCAATTCTCTAAAATTCTAAATAAGGCAGGATATAGCCACCAAATTAACCACAAAATTAACAAAGTAAACTAGTTCATGGGAAACATAACCTGGAAAATACTAATAAAACCCGAACTATGCCAAAGTAGTCACCTGAATATTCAGACTGTTGCTTTCCTTTACAAAAGTAATTCAAATAAAAAAGGCTCCTCATCTTTTTAACCAATATGAGGATTAACGACTTAAGTTGTTATTGTCCACTAATAAAGTTAATCATGAAAATAGAAAACATTTGAATAATTCTAGGTCTGTATAATTAAAGCTAAGAGAAAAAAAAAGCTGGGAAATCAATGAAAAGAAACAAAGCCCATATATGATTATGCTTGTATTTCTGCCTCTGCGATGCTGAACATGAGAATTCGGTAGGTGGAGGGTTTAGAAACAGCAGCAATACGGTGTTTACTAAGTTGTACACAAAAATACTTAGATCCGACTGGGCGAAGCCCCAGTTTACACAGTTGCACACTAAAATCTCTTCAGTCTTACGTTAACAGATTCTACTGTCTTCAATAGAGCAATCATGCCATTTAGAAATGTGGGAGTACTTCAAACGAAGACTAGTGATTCTGCAACAAACATTTAAAGGAGGAAACATATGGCTCAAAAGAAATTAGTTGAGAGAATCAAATAACTTTCAGGCACTTTAAGACTTGAAATTTAAAATGTGCCACTTATGTTTTAGAGAAAGACCTCAAAATCACCACTATGTTGCTCTTACAATAACATGCATCTTAAAATTTCCGGTTATACATTAATGCTTAAAGAGTTAATATAGAAAATAATTTGCACAAACAAACAAAAATAACTCTGTTCACCTTCCCTCACTCCTGGTCACGACACAGGCCCACTCTTCCTCAAATGAGGGGAACTATGACTCATAAGTCCCCATCATCTGGAACTGGTGGGCTTATACACTTAAAGCAACTACTGGGGGTGGGGGATAGAATCCCTCCAAGAAAAATTCACAGCCTTTGAAAATGTCAAGTTTTCTTCTTATCTAGGAAGTCACTAAGGTTTACATATTTCATAATTTCCTTAAGAAGCAGAAAATACCAAAGTCGCATATCAGATGGTAAGATAACATAACTAGTACCAGGTACTCATCCAAACAAAGCTAACCTACTTTACTACTTGAAGAACTTTAAAAAACTTCCAGTTGGAATTGCAAACACTGTACTTTGCTCAAACTTCAATTCAGGCTGGAGGTGCAGCTCAGTGGTAGAGCTCTTGCCTGGAGTACTTCAGGTCCTGGATCCCCAGGCTCCAAAAACCGAAACAAAAGCAAATTCTGATGTAAACAGAATCTGGTGTCAAAAGTTGCTAAAATTACAGTAAGTCTAGAAGCAGAACTGTGGAATACTGCAAATAAGATACCTAAACCTTTATCTTAAATACTGCCCCTTTTAAATCACAAAATAACATAATGTTCAATTTTGCTTCTGCTTTGATCAATGCCAACTATAGCCTTAAAACATTTTCCTATCAACTGAATCGTAAAAAATACAACCAAGCTTGTGCTCATTAAATACACATGTATATAAAAACATACAAAAAGTACAAGATTGATTGTTAGGGAACTTTTACAGCATCAACATCCTGTTCTCCAAGTCTTTAGTAAAGAACCAAAGACCCCATCTTTCTGTGCACAAAAACTTAATGAGACTAAAATCTTCACTGCAGGTTATGTCTACGCATGCTATGCACAGAAATCAGCTTTCCAGAAATATGCAGTCCTCAAAAAAAAAGAGACAGGCAGACAGACAGAGAAGGTATCAAAACCCCCAAAACACACCACAGGACAAAAAGTTCTTCTTAAATCAAATTCTATTTGCAAATTCAGCAAAATAATTTCTATAAAATAAAACAGCAAAATATTTAAATAGGGTAGGTTGTATCTGTTTGCAGGGGTATTTGGTTTTAGACAGGTTCCAAAAAATTACACATATTCAAATCACCAATTTTCATTGAAATACAGCTTTAACTGATTCCTTTATTCAAATTGTTTATTCTAAAATTTAATTCCTCAATTATATCAACTACCAGTAATTTCTTAAATTAGACCCTGCTTTGAATGTTAAAATTTTTGGAATGGAAAAGGAGCTTGGACAATTTTTGCTTTCAAGTAAAATCATGACTGAGCAGAGAATCAGCCAGAGACCTTGGTGCAGAGGTACTCCAAAGATTGTGGGATTCTGAGGACTTCCACAGCACTGGGATCCAGCAGAAGGACAGTTTGAAAGAGTCACTTAGTAAGCTCTAGCAAAGGACGAAACAAGCACACCAAATAGTCTACTAGGCTCCAGCCAGCATACTGGCGTAGCAAATTTTTGTGTATTTGTTTTAAATCTTTCAAAATTCCCATTACCAAGTTGATAAGTTTAAGTGTTCTTTATTCTACTCAGAGATCACACTGTCAAACATGAGAAGAACACGTGTGTAATTGAGAACTGCTTGCTTGCCACAGTTCTCCCTCAGTCTGTATTTTATAATCTAGGGTTTAAGAAGGAAAGCTCTGAGCAATGCAGATGTCATGTCAGGACAACTGCAGTCATTATGGTAATATTTCTTCACTGGCTACACTAACTTGTGTGAAGCCATGCTAAATGTTACAGCATATCTATAGCTTCAAAGTGATTAACCTAACATCAGAATAAAAAGGCAATGAAAAAGACTAGAAACATAGTACATCACCAATTTTCCACATCAACCAAATAAATCAAAAGGTAATCAGCCTTACATTGCTCATAGTAAAATTGACTCCAAGTCAAGTGGCAAACAATGAACACGAAACTATTGGTGTGACATGAATGAATGGGTTGTTTTGTTGATGTTGATTTACTTTTTGTTTTTGTAAAGGAGGTGATCCAACTGCCACAAGGTAGGCAACACTGGCTGCAGAGAGCAGTAGGTATAACAAGAAAATTAATGTAGTTTTGTAGATCTGTGAGTCTCATGAAGAAAAAAAAGTTTCTTGCTTAAGAATTAACAGTCAAACATTAATATACTATATACACCTTTGCCATTTACACATTAGCATCAGGCCATTTATTACAAAACACTATACACTTTCCACTGCAGGCGGGTTATATATTGACAGCAAATTTCTGCAGATAAGACAATGAATAAACTCTCCACTCCATGTTGATTAGGAATAGTTTTTCTAGTTTGAAATATTAGCCAGACACAGAAAAAAAGTTGGACTGTAAGGCCTGGGTGCACAGTCTTGATGGAAGCAGTTAATATGTGCATTTCACTGATCCTTGGTCTGAGGTGCAGACACTTCTTCACTGCCTTCATAATTTTCTTGTGCTCGTTGGCCAGTTCTTTGAGGGTTGTTCATGTGATGTGCTGCTGGGCCTGTATATGGCTGTCCATGCACATGGTTATTCTGAAAGGGAAAAGAACCCTGTGTATTACAAGTTTTCCATGGCTGGAAAAATGGATCAAAGGTAAGACTATGTACTGGTCAGACAGAGAACCACAGATGGGTTCCTAGCACCCATACCAGGTGGCTTAAACTGGTATAACTCTAGCTATAGGAGGATCTGACAGCCAAGTCTCCCTCTGATACTCACTTGCACATGGCAAAATAAATATAGGGAAAAGTCCAACCTTTTCAGCAGTAAGCACACTTTAAAATCATGAAATTGGTGGGGACTCTTAGGACTTACAACATCAATTGAAAAGTCTTACTGGCAAATACAAACCTCGGAACTGTAAAGAACACATTGACTGGGTAGGCATGTATAAATCTTTGTCCAAAGTGATTGCTTGAAGGAGCTGTTTTTCTCCTACCATAATGATCCTAGGGTCTGAACTCAGGTGGAGCTTGTGTAGCAAGTACCTTTACCCACTGACATTTTACCAGCCCAGCTCCAAAAATTTAGGTGTAAGCCTGACAAATTAAAATACCCCATTACTGTTCTTGACTTACTCATCAAAGAGAATGATGTGAGGGCTAGCCTACATGAACTCTCTCTCACAGCATAAACCTGATTGACCATAGGTGCAATTGCTGTGTAGACAGAACTATTAATACTAACTATTGCCACTGAAATCACAAGGCTAGATTAATGTATGAGCCTTCTTGGGACTGAGCAAAGTAAATACTGTCATGATTCCCTAACTTTTTTTATTTTAAAGATAAGTACTGCTTGTGCTGGCCTTGAAACTGTGTTGCCAGGCATGGTGGTGCATGCTTTTAATCCTAGGATTCAGGAGGTAGACACAGGTGAATTTTCTGAGTTCAAGTCTAGCCTTGTCTACAAAGCAAGTTCTAGGACATTGAGAGCTGTTAGACAAGAGAAACTGTCTCAAAAATGAGGGAGGGAGGGAGGGAGGGAGAGAGAGAGAGAGAGAGAGAGAGAGAGAGAGAGAGAGAGAGAGAGAGAGAGAAAAGAAAAATAGAAAGACTCACTATGTCAACTAGGTTCTGTCTGCCTCTCCCAGCAGTAGAATTACAGATATATCACAATAACTCTTTTATCTTTTTAAATACCTGAACCTCACATGGTTAGGTGGTCTTTATATCCCCACAAGGCATGCCAAGATTTTAGGCTCTCCACATTATTCCCTATGGTTTCATTTACACCCTAAAACGTAAGGCTACCTTCAGTGCCAGTCCTCAAGGTAGCAACTGGGAACTTTACAAGATTACAGGCAGCAGATCTCACTCCCACCCCCAATTTTTTTCAAGTCAGGGTTTCTCTGTGTAGTCCTGGCTGTCTTCAAACTTCAAAAGAGATCCGTTTGCCACTGACTCCTAAGTGCTGGGAATAATGGTGTGTGCCACTACTGCCCCTAACCACCACCCCTTTAAAAGACAGGGTCTTAATATATAGATAGCCCCAGCTGGTTTCAAACTCAGAGATCTGCCCACTTCTGTCTCTCAAGTACTGGGATTAAAAGCAAGTCATACACTCTTGAGTTTTAGCACACTGCACCATGCCAGAAAGCTAATTTCCATTTGTGCACTATCACCCCCTGAAAACATTTGGCTTGGTCACATCTACATTTTAGGAAAGTTCCCATTCAGGATATTATTCTAGGTAATTATTTTGTAGGTAATTAATTTGACAATTACCTCAGTTGTTTTTAGACTTTACTTGCAGACATAGTCTAACAAGAAATGTCATTATAATCCTTCACACTAAGCAATGATTATCATTTTATACTGATAGTTTTACTCACTCTATACTAGTAGTACAAGACATACCTATTTGGTCAGGGAACCATATTCCTGGGGCAAATTCAAATTTGTCTCACGACCCCACTCCAACCCATTCTTCTGATCATGCCCCCAAAGTTAGTCCAGAGTAATGGCAAAAAGCCTTCTTTTATAGTCAAATATGAAATTGGTTCTAGAGCAGGGCTTCTCAACCTCTGTGGGGGTGGGGAGTGTTAAGTGACCTTTTTACAGGGGTGTCATCAGATATCCTGCATATTTCATATTTACATTATGATTCTTAACAGTATAAAATTAGTTATGAAGTAGCAATGGAAGTAATTTTATTGTTGGGGGGCACAAAACGAGGAACTGTATTAAAGGGTTGCAGCATTAAGGTTGAGAACCACTGTAGAATTTAAACCCACCATCTGACTCCTGTTTACCTGCTGATATTGAGATCCAGGGGAATGAGGGTATAGCGGAGCATCTTCTGGTGGAGGTGATTCATGCTCATCTGGGGCATCTTGGTCATCTGGTTCCTAATTAAAAAAAATGATGTAGGCAACATCAAGGTTACTGCTGACTTTGTTAACTTAGTAACAACTCTTAGAAACTGTGATCATCACTTCTATATCCAATGCTCAGGCACCGTCCCAAACATTGAAGGTGCAGAAGATTGTAAGAGTCAGGGGGACAGGAAATCAGGTGTGAATTATATTGCCTAGAAACGTCAGGAAAGGTATATCCAAGCAGTCTCAACAAAATGGCTGCCTGAACAATGGACATGTTAATATAAATGGAGGAAGCTTCATGAGTCTTCAACCTTAGACAGGCAAACAAGGAATGCTGAAAGCAGAAAACCATATTCCCCAGGGAAGAATCCCCCAATTTATTATCCAATACTAAATGGTCAGACCTAAAGTCATAAACATAGAACTTTATATACACTGAGAGGGCTGTTATTTATAGATTTAGGAATACAGATTCGTGTAACATTTAAAGAAAAAGAAGCCATGGATATGAGACAGAGCAAGGAGATGTGTGTGAGTAGCTGAAAGAGGGGGGAATGTAATTATATTTTAATAAAGATCATTTCTTGTTTTCTAGAGGACCCAAGTTCAAGTTTCAACACCTACATGGCAGCTCAAAACAATCTGTTAAGTCCAGTTTCAAGGGATCCAATATCCTCTCTTCAGGCCTCAATGGGCACCAGGCAGGCACATGGTGTACAGATAAAACACCCATACACATAAAGGTTTAAAAAACAATTAAAAATTCATAATTTGGGTTCTTTTGGAAATAATTTCTAAGGGTATAGCACAGTAATTTCTCCAGATGGAGTCATTATCATTAATATATTACTACATATTAAAAGCAAACACAAGTCTAACAATCATAATAAACGACACTATCATTAATACACAGCCTATAAAGAATTACTTTGCTTTCTTCCATTTCTATTTCTTGTAGACTGGTGGCTTTTTTTACCTCCTCAGGACAGAGTTCACAAGCTTTTGCAAGTGTCATCCTAGCGCTGTGTGATCTCTCTAAGAAATAGCCATTTGATGTTTCATTGCTTTGCACTGGAGGAGACCAATTGTTGTAAGTGTACTGAGGATTGCCAGTGTATGGTCTTCTTTCAAGTTCATCTCCAAGCCACTCCACTGCCCAGGTCCATTTCCTTTTAAGATCTCCATTGCCCTTCAAAAGTAAATAAAATTATGTACATCTAAGAGGATTGGGAGTGTATCATAGATAACTTAAAATGATAACCCCACAAACGGAGGACTTGTTTTTTTTTTCTTTCTTTCTTGAAATAGTCTTGCTATGGCAACTCTGGCTGTCTGGCAATTGTTATATAGCTCAGGTTGTTGTCAAACCTGCGGTTGTAGCTGGGCGGTGGTGGTGCACGTCTTTAATCCCAGCACTCAGGAGGCAGAGGCAGGCGGATTTCTGAGTTCGAGGCCAGCCTGGTCTACAAAGTGAGTTCCAGGACAGCCAGGGCTACACAGAGAAACCCTGTCTCGAAAAACCAAAACAAAAAACAAAAAACCCTGCGGTTGTTCCCGTCTTAGCCTCTAATTATAGAATTATAATTATATTATAGATATATACCTCACCCCTCCCAATACCTGGGTTAAAACATGATCTTAATGCTATTTTTCCTTCCTTTCTTATTCTTTGTCATGTTGGGGAATTGTACATACTGGGTAAGCAGTATATCATAGCTATAGCCTTTTAAAGCAGGATCTTTTAACTCCAATTTAAATTTCTATGAAATAAGAAAACACCCTTACCTGCAGGATTTGGTAAGCAACAGGACAACTGCTAAAGAGGGCTACCATACATTTTATACACTGGTATGCTCTTTTTTGATAGTGATTCTTAGAACGCTGAATTGTGTCAAACAGCCCATCTCGGTCATCTGGAATTCCTTTAAGGGCATTATGAATTCTGAAAAACAATCAGATGGAAGATAAAACTTCTAAAAATTAAAAGAAGCTAATATCTATTGAGTGTTTATTACATGCTACCCAAGTAAATGTCTGCGGGTTCAGTTGTTTTTTAACAGACAGTTAAACCTTTGAGCAGATGGGGAAATAGAAACAGCTTGCTAGGGTCATACAGTTGCCAACTAGCCTGACTCAAGTCTGTATCCTTACTAACTTTACTTGTTCAAATTGCTTTGTTTAAATATATCACTAGAAGCAGATTCAGAACTCAAGAGTAACACAAACTTTAAAAGTTAACCCGGACACTGTAGCTGAGAATAATTTGCTTTAAGTCATTTTTGTCTTTTGCTTTTGAGACAGGGTTGGTTTCATTATGTAACCCGGAACCACCTTGACCTCTCAATATGACTGCCACAGCCTCCAAAGTGCTAAGTTCACATGCTTATGCCACCATGCCCAGTGTCTGTTTATTTTTATTTTGTTAGATATTAGCCGTTAATAAACAAAATATAGGCGTCTGGCTGTTTAACCAAAGATAGTGCATATAAACTCCACTTCTCAAATTTTGTGTTGCAGGTGGCAGTGCAGAGGCTGAGGGCTGATCTAACCCATTTTAGAAAAGTGCTCTGCCACTAAGCCACCCGAACCTTACCTTTATTTTTGTCAACTGATATAAAATGTTAAAACATTACTTTGTCATATCATACTTTCTTCCCACTAATACCAACAGTTTCCCAAATACCATCTTTAATCAGTACTATCTTTGTGTTGCTTCCTTCATGTCTAATAATGCAAGACACACGGAGGACATTATAAATACGTAAGAACTACTCACCAAACTAAAAAAAGCGCTACAGTATGAGATTATTTTCAAACGTAAGTTAATCATCTGTTTTTACTTACTACTTTTAATCCAACCTATGTTTTTATCACATCATATGCTAAAAGAGAACTTAGATGTATCTATCTATGTTTTGCTACATAGCCTTGACTGGCTTGGAACACATATGGATCTGCCTACCTCAGTCTTGGAATAATATGATTAAAGGTCTAAATATGCTACCACACCATAAAAGCTATACAATCTTATGCTATTTTTAAAAGAAAAATATTAGAAGCTAGATTGTATTAAAATCATCTAAGAAGTATCAATGTTGACTGCTTAGAACATTTTGGATTCAAGAAAACTGATTTTTTTTTGCTTACTGCTATTTTTATAACAGTAATTTAAAACGATGATTAAAAAACATTTGTATTTAAAAATATTTCTGGGCTGGTGAGATGGCTCAGCGGGTAAGCTCTTCCGAAGGCCCTGAGTTCAAATCCCAGCAACCACATGGTGGCTCACAACCATCCACAATGAGATATAACTCCCTCTTCTGGTGTGTCTGAAGACAGCTACAGTATACTTACATATAATAAATAAATAAATCTTAAAAAAAAATTTCTATTACTTTATATGTATAAGTGTTTTTCCTGCATGTAGTACATATATGCCTGGTGGGTGCCTTAGCCACTATGTGGGTGTTAGGGAACCAAACCTGGTCATCTACAAGAACAAGTATTTTTAATGGTCCTGTCATCTCTATAGCCCCTACAATGGATAATCTTAAAAATCAGTACTTAAAAACCCTTTTAATCCCAGCACATGAGGGGCAGATACAGGCAGATCTCTGTGAGGTCTGCCTGGTGACAAGAGTGAATTCCAGCAGTTTTGGATACACAGTGAAACCTTGTATATCCAACATAAACAAACAAACAAAAGTTGCCCAGAACTCACAACTTCCTAGCAGAGGTTGAATAAAGTGACTTTGTCTTGTTTCAGTTTCAAACTACAAACAAGTGTCCTCTTTTGCTGTTATAATTGACCTTCATGTATAGCACTGAAGTTTGTCTTATAGAAAGTGTGCACTAGAGAAACTTACATTAGGCAAGAGGTGTAAGAGTGCTGGCTGTTAAGTTCAATGTTAATGAGTTAGCAGTATGTATTTATTAAGATACTAAAAAACAAAACTACCAAAACCCCAACCCCACCCTCCAAACAACCAACAAAGCCTATCACCACCACCAAAACACCCCAAACACATTCTCGTGTGTGTGTGTGTGTGTGTGTGTGTGTGTGTGTGTGTGTGTGTGTGTGTATACACACAGCTGGAGGGAACTTGGTTTTCTTCTTCAACCACATGGGATTAAATTCAGCTGAGCCACCTCGAAACAAGATCTTGGTACAGCCCTGGCTGGCCTTGAACTCATCTGACTGCCTATCTCTCAAGTACTAGAATTAAAAGCATGTGTCTATATGCTCTGCTCTCCAGAACTATCATTAAATAACTACAGATTTATGTAATGAGGGAGGTTAGTTCTAAAACTAATGTAATCTAAACCTAAAATAATCCTTGGATTTATTAATAAATTCATATGTATACAAAGTCTATTGCTAGTTTTAATAAAAAAAAACAATTCAGTTGAATGTTGTTAATATATTAAATATGAAACCTGGGCAAGGAGGAAAAAAAAACCTAACAAAATCTGGGAGAACTTGGTAGTCACATCTGTCTTGAGTTTTTTCCCATAACACTGAACATTCACTAGAACCCTAGGGTGCTTTTTTTTTAATATATTTTGTTACATGGGGGGAGGGTCAATTTCTATTATATTTAACAGCTGGGACTAAGTCTAATTAGCCTGATAATAAAAAAATAAGTATCCACCTGTGAGTCTGCCAGGAGTCTTCAATCAGTAAGATTTGTAAAAGCAGATCCAAATAGGGCCGGAGTTCGTAAGTATAGGAATATGCAACCTAGAAACAGGTTAAGACACAGTGAATAATGTATATATGGGTAATAAATCAAATCAGAGATTTAACAATGGTTATGATTTCTTAACCTGCCAAAGAAGTTCACTGAGGACAGTAGATGAGAACTGAGGATTTTCCCAGCAGCAAAAGCGAAGCAATTTGACGGTCTCGTCAGAGTTACTGCAGTCTTCAATAATTTTCTTCACATAACTTGTTCTCACAAATAAAATGTCTACCACATTTTGTTGAATTGGCATTATAGGTTGTGATAAGTTAGGATCACCAAAAGGATTTGGAAGAGAAGGATTACCTACAATACAGATTTGTCAATGAACAACCAGTAAGTGTCTCCACAGTAACAACTTCTCAGAACATACCCTATAACTGTTTTAGAAAAAAATGAGCTGTATGTTAAGTTTTCTTTTTTTCTTTTTTTTTCGGTTTTTCGAGACAGGGTTTGTCTGTATAGCCCTGGCTGTCCTGGAACTCACTTTGTAGACCAGGCTGNCCTCGAACTCAGAAATCCGCCTGCCTCTGCCTCCCGAGTGCTGGGATTAAAGGCGTGCACCACCACGCCTGGCTATGTTAAGTTTTCTGAGCATAAGAATAGTAGTACTATGTGTCACAATGACTAGGTATTCTAACAAAAATTTTACTAATTTAATCCAGTAGCAAGCAGAAAAAGGTCCATTAATCATGTGAAAAAGGAACAGTAATGTAAACCTTGTAAAATGTTTCAAGAGTGGACTTCCTTCATACCCTCACTTTGTATTTAAGTATTTTCAGAACCATATTTGATCTAGTTCTAGATATGACCCAGAGTACTCAAAACTATTGCCAAGAATAGATTACCATTGATTGAAGACTGCATTCTTGAAGAGACATTGCAACAGCGGATGAGCTGTGACACTACCGAGTATAATTTGCCTAATTCAGCATACTGATATTTAATTGGAGGACCAGGACCTTCATCTAAGGACACAAGCATAAAGGTAGCAGGTACACTCAGTTTGAGCAGCTGTGTTTTCTCTGCCACTCCTGCAGTGAAAGAGAGACAGAAAGCAGGTAGAGAGGGGAAAAAACAGAGAAGGAAAACATTAGGATGGAATGAACTTTGTGAATAAAACAAAACGGACAAATATTTTAAATAACTCAGAGATCTGTCTGCCTCCCTAGTACTGAAATTAAAGGCGTACCCCCATCTTTTGATGCTGAAAATGTCATGTTCATGCTAGACAAGTATTCTCCCCAATCCAATCTTTTGCAACAAAATAAAACAGTGGAAGACAATTGTACATGATTATTTAAGTATAGTTCTAGTAGTAACAGGAATGAGCAGGTAGTATTAGAAAAATCAAGCCACTTTAAAGGAGTAATTTGAGTCAATTCTTAGTTTAAAAATTTTTTAGTGATGCTGGAAATCAAACCTAGGATGAGTATGAGCTAAGCAAATGCTCGCCTATACTCCTAGCACTAATTGAATGGACATATTTCCTCTAATTTTAATTTATTTTACTTCATTTTTTTCTAGACCTTATTCCCAAATTGATGACTCTTCACAGTAAAAACATGGATTTTCTGCAATAACTGTGGCAATTTTGATTCAGTTAGTGAATTGGATGAAGGCTGGGAATGAGTATGTTAATAAAGCAGGTAGATACAGTATTGCTTTTTGGAAGCAAAACTTAAGACAACAGAATCTCACTTGTGTTTACCACAGAAGTGTTATATAAAAAAATTATAAACTGCACAGGGGTTCGGGCAAAGGATATTCTGTATTTAGAGAAGGTTTGATATAAAGAAATCATATTTTATCACTGGACCTTCTGAATGACTATCATTTAACATGATACTTTAACAGAGATTATGAAAATTTCAATTCTTACCTAAATTGGCATACATTACAAACAAGTTGAAATACTGCTGTAAATGACGTCCATGCTCTGAAACCTCCCTCCGCAAGAGATTTAGTACTGCTCTTAGTAAGTGGTCACTCAAACTTAAGTTGTCATAAGCCTGTAAAGGAGAAAATACTAGCTGATTCTCAAAGTGCAAAGATTATTTTATTTGTATGTTGAACATAAGAATCCTTTTCTGGAAGGACTGTTCACATGAATTGTATTCACCCTGCTTACCAACACTAGATTCATCCAAAGGACTTGTATATGCTAATGGTAGAGAAGAACTTTACCACTGAGCTCATCTACCAAGATCTCTTCTTACGACTGAAGAAAGGATCTCAACTAAGTTGGCCTGAGCTGACTTGGAATTCTCTAGCAGTTGGAATTACAGGTCTGTACCACAAACTGTTGTGGTACCATACCCAGCTTTTGAATTCATTATAGATTTTTCACTTTGCTACAATTAAAACCAAAAATGTTTATTAAAAATCCACCCAAAAGAAGACGTGTTATGGAAACACTATGTGGGTTGGGCTGGGTTGTGCTTCAGTGGTAGAGAACATTCCTAAATAGACAAGGCTCCAGTTTTCATCACCAGCAAGCACAAAAGGGAATTTTCTCTTGAAGACATTATCTACACACACTGTTGCTTTATTAGTCTAGGTGTCCAATAATGTGTGGTAAACATAAAAAAACCCACCACATTCTCTTCAACTTCAGGAAAGTTTATTTTTTGTATCTCTCTCTCTCTCTCTCTCTCTCTCTCTCTCTCTCTCTCTCTCTCTCTCTGTGTGTGTATATATATATATATATATATATATATATATATATATATATATAGTTACATATATATAAATAAACAAAGGTACAATTACCTGACTAGAAGGTCCAGGAGATGCAAAAGGTGAAGGACAAGGTCCGTCTTGTAAGGAAAAATGTGCAATGAAAACTATGAGCTTTGCAAATGCACCTCTCACTTCTGCACTAGGGCACTCCAAAAGGTACTCAGAGAATCGATTTGAAACATTAAAAAGGACATTGTGAGCAAACCAAAACCGCACATTCTTGCTGTGACGCAGGAGAATGCACAATGCATCATACCTAAAACAAAACAAAGCACAACTATCAGACTATCAATGGGGTGGGGTAGGATGAAGTGGACATTGAGGGGAGAGGGAGAGAGACGACTACTATATGGATTGGCCTAGTCTTATGGAATTTTAAAATTGGCAAAAGCTTGTATTTAAAAATCCACTACTAAGCAGGGCATGGTGGCGCACGCCTTTGATCCCAGCACTCGGGAGGCAGAGGCAGGCCTGGTCTACAAAGTGAGTTTCAGGATAGCCAGGACTGCATAGAGAAACCCTGTCTCAAAAAACAAACAAAATCCACTACTAGCCAGAGGTGGTGGCATACACCTTTAATCCCAGAATTTGGGAATCTTAGTTCAAGGCCAGCTTGGTCTACAGAGTGAATTTCAAAATACTGATGTCTATACAGAGCAGTCTTGTCTCCAAAAAAAAAAAAGACAAAATAACTTCTTTCCTTACTATAGTATCTTCTGAATATGTAAAGAGGCTTTCTACACGTGCGTGTGTGTACACAAGGGTGAGGGAAATGGACTCTATTGGTAGGAATAGGTTCTCTCCTTTTTTTTTTTTAAAATCTGAGATAGGGTTTCTCTGTGTATCCCTGGCTGTCCCCGAACTCAGAAATGCGCCTGCCTCTGCCTCCAGAGTACTGGGATTAAAGTTCAGTTTTGTCAAGGTTTGGTGGCAAGAGCTTTTATCACTGTCCCTGAGTAAATAACAATTGCTAAAAAGGTATTATAATGGCCTCTATACTTATTTTTACCCTTTGAATTTATGTCAAGTATTTTAGTATGATTTCTTATTACTATTTTTTTTAAATTATGCCTCTTAAGTTTGAATAATAGTCTTGTGATTCTGAAAAAAAAAATAGAGTACTCTACCAAATCTTAAACAGGAATAAAAATCCAAAACAAGATACCAATCACTGGCAGATCCTCGGACTATTTTCTTTGTGTGAAATCCTGTAGTAAAGAGGAACCTAGCAGCAAGCTGAATACTAATCATAGTGATTTCTTCTGCTTCAGGAGACAGGTGATCTTGCCCTGAAAAAACCACATGCACATATTTTAAAAGAGTCTGTTCAAGCCCCATTTTCAAACAAGTTTGTACTTTGCATTCTCAAATTGTTAAAACTCTTCTTAGATTACTTATGAAATTATTATTCCTGATATTAGAGCCAAATACAATGCTTTATACTAATGTATTAAACAAGAATCTGCTTGAACAAACAAAACCTTATCTCCAAACAGTATGACAATAAATACTTAGTACTCAAACACAAATCATCTTAAATGTAATTCTAGCCAAAAGCATCAACTTACATCCATTCAAAATGAAAATGCTAATTTTATATATTTAAGTAGGGCATGGTGGCACACAGCTTTAATTCTAGCACTCGGGAGGCAGAGACAGGCAGATCTCCAAGTTCCAGGACAGCCAGGGTGACAAAGGAACAAACCAAAAAACCCCAAACCAAATCAACCAAACACACACCCCCACCTGCCAAAAAAGGGTAATGAAGACTGGAGAAATGGCTCAGCAATCAAGAATACATGGTGGTCTTACTGAGGTCCAAGGTTAAGTTCCCAGCACCCACATAGCAACTCCAGTCCCAGGGGATCTAATGCCTTTTTCTGGCCTCCTCAAGAATTGCATGCATTATAGCACAGACATACACATTTATAGATAAGAATAAAGTTCGCAGGGTGGTGGTGGAGACAAAAGCAGCAAGTGATCTCTGAGTTTGAGGCCACCCTGGCCGTGATATCCAGAGCTACACAGAGAAACCCTATCTTAAAAACCAGCACGCACAGCTATGCCTACTAATAAACCCTAAAGATATGAATTACTCTTTGCTATAAGAAGCTAACTCTTGACACTTACCTGGAGGAGGGTTTAAGTAAACACCATTACATGTTAGTAGCTTTTTCATAAACTGAAAATATTCCAAACTGTATTGCATTCGGTTGTGCATGAACTGAACATTCTGCTTCCGAACACTTCTTTCAATGGCAGATGGCATAACAATCTGATGGGGCCTTGTGGTGATAGCAATCTCTGATATGTATCTTATCACCTCATCATCATGACCTATTGTGTCCAATCGTTCATAAAAAAGTATATATGCATTCCACCATCTTTTCTGGCGCCTGTACGACATGCGCTTCATCATGTGATCAAACACTTCTCCCATGTACTCTCCTCCAAAACACTGGTTTTTCATTTCTTCATCATCATCCATTTTACATTCTGTTACATCTCCATCATCAAATTTATACCAACGATTTTTTTCACCATCCCCTCCATTCCTCTGAATGATGTAAGAATAGTAATGTCCTCCACTTGCTTGACCACTGTGCACAAGCACACCCACAAGTCTGTATTTTGTGCTTCCTGCTTTCTCGCTTTCAGACTGCTCATTCTGTTGTATCAGCTGACTTTCTGGGTTGACATTATCTCCCTCCAGTTTAGCAACACCTGCGACTGTGTAAGGTTCCATGTCTAACTCTCGAGGAAATTCAAAGTAATCATTGAACTTGATTGCACATTCTCTTTCCCAGTCATAATCGAATCGTTTTAGTTGGATAGCAAGAACAGGAGGCAATTTTTTAATTAGCAAGCGCTTTACAGTATCAACCTAAAATCAATAGAGAAAATTAATAGATACAATCCATTGCAAAAAGTAAACCAAAATCCAAGCAAACACCATCATTCCCAAATCTGAAAGTTAACCCAGGGTGTCACACATGTTAAGCAAGCAGTCATCCTTTGGCTGTATCTCTAATTCTCTTCTGCTCAGGCTGGCCCAGAACTTGCTTGAATGGCCCAACAGGCCTTGAATGTATGATCTTCTTGCCTCAGTCTCCTATTGAGGTTACATGCTTGAACCATCAAGACCACGAGATCAAGTAAACTTTTTTCTCTTAAATCTTTTTTTCCCTTGGAATAGGAGGCCTCATATTATAGTTACAGTTGGCTTCAGATTTGTGCACTATGAAGCTTAGGCAGGTCTGAACCTGGTAATTGGGCTTTTCATGTGTAGTTGTGAATCACCACATGTAGCTTTTCATGTAAATGATTTTATGTGTAAGTGTACCACATGTGTGCTGGTGGCTGAGGCCAAGCAAGAGCATTAGATTCCCTGAAACTGGAACCATACATGACTGTGAGGTGCCTGCCATGTTGGTGTTGGAAACTTAAATCCAAGTCCTTTACAAAAGCAGTGAGAACTTTTCATGGCTGAGTTCTCTCTCTAGCCTCTTAAGCAAACTCTTAAGCGTAAGCCGGGCGTGGTGGTGCACGCCTTTAATCCTAGCACTTGAGAGGCAGAGGCAGGCGGATTTCTGAGTTAGAGGCCAGCCTGGTCTACAGAGTGAGTTCCAGGACAGCCAGGGCTACACACAGAGAAACCCTGTCTCGAAAAACAAAAAAAAGCACTACACATCAAGTTTTTGTAAGATTTACTTGAATTGTAATCTCAAGATATTTTTGTGAAGTTGATGTGAACATTAACTGGAAATGACCTAAACCGGTTAATACAGATTGTAAAAAATTAGTCATTTACACATTATTTACTGCCTAGTTTCTATACTACCTTTGCCTTTAGCCACTGTTTATTTGTTCCAACTAAGGTTGTTTGCTGTAAACAAACTGAATACTTTTTATTGGGCAATTAGAAGGTAGATAATATTATACAGGTGATAACATATTTAATCCTTACAATCCTAAGATGGCACTACTGATAAGGTATCCTGCTAAGTTTAAAAACTTGTCTCATGTCTCAAAGCCTATGATGGTAGACAGTGTTGTTTCATACCCCATAATCCCAATGTACAGACTTTCATCGTCCTCTTAAGTGGTATGGTAGGCCAAACAATAAAGGTGACTTAGAAGTAAAATGGTTTGGAAACCAGAAAAGATAAAACAGAATTTACTATTCATAAGTATGAATGTCCCTCTCCCTTGAAGAGCTAAGTTCCCATGGACAAAATCTAATCAGGTGGTTAAAAAAAAAAACAAATTTTACTGTATTTAAAAAAAAAAAACAATTTCAGCAAAACAATTCTGGATATAGGAGGAAAAATGTTTTCTTCCACCAGTTGTGGAGTTTGTTTCTAGGCAGAAACAAATGTACCTATGTTGACCTATATAAACAAATGTGGTACTAAGCTACTACAATTTTGTTTATTCTAGTATTACTTTTTAACTTTCTTCCTTTAAAACACACACACACACACACACACACACACACACACACTCTCTCTCTCTCCCCCTCTCTCTCTCTCTAAGAAAACTGTTTTCTTCACTAGAAACTACTGACTACCCAGAGCTTCTCAGAGGTACCATCGTTACCTTAATAGCTAATTCATACCTTTTTATTGCATTTTTCACAATGATAAGCATTTGCTCCTTCCAGTAAATCTCCTTTGACATACTGTTCCAAAGAATCAAGAAGATTTTGGTGGTTTCTAATGTCTACATTCAAAGTCGTAAAAGATTCTTCACATTCGTACCTAAAGATATTATTTAAGATGTTATCAGAAAAGGATTCACCCTTCAGTTCTCATTATTTACATATTAATGAAACATTTTACATTAAATTATTAAACATTATTTACATATTTAATGAAACTAAATTTGTAATACTTAAAACTAAGAAACCTCTAAGGTAATGGAATGTTACCAATACTGACGACATTTCCTAGTTATTTAGACTGTGTTGGTCACTACATTAGGTTGATTACATGCTGTCCTTTGCATTCATGACAAAATTGCTTGAGAACTATCACCACCCACACTTGAGTGACGTGGGAATTAAATTAGGCCAGCAGGGCGAGGGAGAGGCAGGCAAATCTGAGTTCAAGTTCAGCCAGTTTTAGTTCTAGGACAGCCCAAGGATACATAGAGAAACCTGTCTTGGAAAAACAAAAAGCCAAACCAACCAAAAAAAAGACAGGGCTATTTGAGCTTAAGCTCTTTTTAGTCTACCATGTTGTTTTCAGGTGATTTGTTTTGACAGTAATTACAGGCCCCTGTGGCAAGTGTTCAATTATGCCATTCTACCAAAAGTAAATAAGTATGTATATATAGAGTGAGCAAGTTCTTTTTAAAAAATATTTATTTTTATTTATATGAGTACACTGCAGCTGTCTTCAGACACACTAGAAGAGGGCATTGGATTCCATTACAGATGGTTGTGAGCCACCATGTGGTTGCTGAGAATTGAACTCAGGACCTCTGGGAGAGCAGTCAGTGCCCTTAACCACTGAGCCATCTTTCTAGCCCAAGTGAGCAAGTTCTAATAAAACTTTATAGAAAAAGATAACTGGCTAGATAAGGCCCATACAATTTATAGGTTTTTTGACTGCTACTCTAGACAATAAAGTTCTGTAATAGTAGACTGCTGTTAAAAGAATTTTAACTAAAAACTGTCTTTAAAATTTTATTTGTTTCTTTTTTTTTTTTTTTTTTTTTTTTTTTTTGGTATTTTCGAGATAGGGTTTCTCTGTATAGCTCTGGCTGTCCTGGAACTCACTTTGTAGACCAGGCTGGCCTCGAACTCAGAAATCCGCCTGTCTCTGCCTCCCAAGTGCTGGGATTAAAGGCGTGCGCCACCACGCCCAGCTATTTGTTTCTTTTTACAGATGGTTGTGAGCCACTATGTGGGTGTTGGGATTAGAACTCATGACCTCTGGAAGTGCTCTTAACCACTGAGTCATCTCACCAGTCAGAAAAACCATTTTTTAAAGTGCATTATTTATAGTGTGTGTGGCTGCACATGCTATTACATACACAATGCATGTTGAGAGGACAACTTTGACAAGTTGGTTCTCTCTTGACACACTTTGCAAACTTGAGCCTCCAAGTGCCTTTACCAGCTGAACCACCTCACTGCTCCCAATATAAAAGTATTTGTTATTGTAAAAATTTATGTGTAAGTTTGTGTGTCTGCCATGTGTTGTATGCCTGTCAAAGCCAGAAAAGGGTGTTGGATTCCTTGGAGTTTGAGTTGTGTGCCATGGGAACTAAACTTGGTTCTCTGGAGAGCAGCAAGAGCTTGTAACTGCTGAGCTCTAGTTTATGTTATTTAAAAAAATGTATATTTGTGCCAGTATGTATGTCTACATACAATGTACATGCTCAGTGTCCAGAGAAGCCAGGAGGAGGTATCAGATCTCCTGAAAATGGAGTTATAGACAGTTGTATGTCTCCATGTGGGTCCTGGGAATTGAACCTGGGTCTTCTACAAGAACAGCCAGTTCGTATTAAGTTGGATCTCCCTCTAGCACCTCCAATTTTTAAATTATCACACACACATAGTAAAAGATTTCCTTATAGCACTGAAATAGAATGTTGGTGTGATTTGACAGTCAGTAATGCATATTTTATACAGAGAGAATGCATATAGATTGTTTTAGATTAACTATGAATATTATGTATCTGTAGCATATGCATGCCTCCTGCCTGAGGAGGCCAGAAGGTCATCAGATCTGCCAAAACTAAGGTTACGCATGGTTGTGAGCCAACATGTATGTGCTCATAACTGAAACTCAGTCCTCTGCAAGAGGTGCCAGTGCTCTTAAGAATCTAGTAACTGCACCAGTCCCTTAGCTATTTTCAATAGATATTCTAAACCTTTGCAATCTTCCTGCCTTAGGAACAAGCTACAGAGAAGTTACTAAAAGCCCCTTTAAAAATTAAAAACCATCAAAACAACATGCCGTTTTCACCTTAACTTTTACAGTTATTTTGTATGGATACATACCTTAATAATGATGATAATAGGTGTGTGGGGAAAAGATGGCAATAGCTTATCTTGTTTTAAAAGTGATTATCTCATTAAAAAATAACACCTGTAGCCTGTCATCCTCTATACTCAGTGTACCTACATTATCTAAATTCTAAGATAAAAGGCAAATTTGAAAGTAACATCTCTAGTCATTATGTAAATTGTCATTAGTTCCTTAGGAAAATATAAAAACTTAAAAGTATGAAATAGTAAGACATTAAAAGCATCAAAAGAAATCAAGTTATTTAACAAAACAAACAAAACCATCCAATAGTACTCAGATATTCACAGTACTTTTTCAGTTGTAGGAGGAGCTTAATAGTGGCGTATTCCATTTTTATATTAGCACTAGTAAAGATTTTATTCTTATTAGCATATCACAGTATTATATATTAGCACTTACCTATGTGGGCAGCCTTGGCAAATTTTCTGATCAGCAAAGGAACCTCCCAAGACTTTACTTAGCATAGCTGGATGCCCTAAGGCTTTTAAAGCCTCATCTAAACTATCCACCAACGAATTAAAGAACTCTAAAGCATCATGTTGTTCACGAAGATTGACAGGCTCACCCCAAAGCCTAAGAAATGAATGGAATAAAACATGTAACAGAAGACAATTACATACAACATTTTGTTTTTTACAGTTGTGGGTAAGGCAATTTATTATTATTATTATTATTATTATTATTATTAGTTCTTCAAGACAGGGTTTCTCTGTGTAGCCCTGGCTGTCCTGGAACTCACTTTGTGAACCAGGCTGGCCTTGAACTCAGAAATCCACCTGCCTCTGCCTCTCAAGTGCTGGGATTAAAGCTGTGCAGCACCACCACCCTGCTGGGTAAGGCAATTATAATGACAGCATATTGAAATGACTACAGGAGCAAGTAGGAAACACAAAAGTCTTTATGTCCAGATATTGAGGGGGACAGTGAGACCCATAGTAAAAGTGGTATTAAAATGGCAAAGAATTGCCACAGAACTAATGGTATGGTTTGATAAACAGCATAGCCCTAAGAAAGAAAGGTGGTTGCTTCAGATGGTGTGACATACATATTCATTTTGAACTCAGTTGTAGATGCCATTAAAATGAGATGGTGGATCTTATCACTAAGCATTTTGCCAAATTTTGGATTAGACAAAAAGAATGTGTATATGTACATTCGCTAAACTGATTTTTCTATGTGAAAAAAGAAAAGCTCAATTCATTCTATAGTTAATCTCTTTTCAGTGCTCCAAGGACTTAAGTTAGAACAAACTAATTCCAAAATTACCATTCATACATATGTATATAACGCAAAGTGAGAACAGCCATTGCTTCAGCCAAGGTTCTGATGGAATCTACAGGTGACATTTTAGTCACAGAATAATACACAGAGAGGACCCAAGTGTATTCTTTCCAAGAGATTATGACAAATGTACTTTTATATATGCCATAGACAAGACAAAAAAAAAAATTCAGGCCGGGCAGTGGTGGCGCACACCTTTAATCCCAGCACTTGGGTGGCAGAGGCAAGGAATTTCTGAGTTAGAGGCCAACCTGGACTACAGAGTAAGTTCCAGGACAGCCACTGAACATAAGATACATATTTTTATGAATATGAGCTATTTATTAAGATATGCACTTTATTACTGTCCATCCATTTTTTTGGGGGGGGGGGAGGGGAATGCTCTCTGAGTTTTCTTTCTTTCTTTCTTTAAAATATGGAACACATCACGAATTTGCGTATCATCCTTGCGCAGGGGCCATGCTAATCTTCTTTGTATTGTTCCAATTTTAGTATATGTGCTGCCGAGCGAGCACTTTTCATCCATTTTCTTACCTGAACTGTTTCCAAAATCCTCTGGGCACGTAGTACTGTAGTCGAGAAGCAGCTAAATGGCCAAAGATAACCTGAAGGTGTCTTAGAACACCAATATTGTACTCTTTCCTATCTTCTGTTTTACTCAGTGGTGGTTTGTCTTCAAATTGTTGAGGATATCCAAACACATCATCCCTGGGATCAACATTGCTCTAGGAACCAAAAAGGTATTATTAATGAGCTAATCAGAAGTTTAGTAAAATATGTTGAGATAAATTCCAGTTAGTGAACATACACTTTTACTGTTTCCAAGCACTTAATTTTCAAAAGGTGTATACATTTAGTTATTGTTTGTTCCTGCCATCTCATGTGAAAATATAGACATTAATAATTGTTAAAAAATAAGCTGAGCTCTCCTTATCATTACATAGAAAAAAACAACTCAATTTGTTCCAAAGTCCTAAAAGGTAAAGCTAAAACAATAAAACCAAACTTGAAGGCAAAATCTTCAAGACATTGTAGCTGATAACAATTTCTTACGATGATGTCAAAGGTACAAACAAGTTTATAAAAATACTGCCAAGAGAAGCAATGAATTCAGTGTGGGAGGAAAATGGAAAATCACTTATCTGGTGAGGAGGTAGAGGACTCCTTAAACCCACAATTCAAATTTTAAAATACAAAAAGCTGGCAAGTCTTTAATCCTAGAACTTAGGAGGAAGACTTCTGTGAGTATGAAGCCATTCTGGTCTACACAGCAAGTTGTAGGCCAGCCAGAACTACACAGAGTCACTGCTTTGAAGTAAAAAACAAAACAGAGCATAAAGATTTAATGAGCTTTTGTTCAAAGATGTTCTACTTTAAACTCAACTAGAATACCTACTATGTTAAGAACTAGAAGCAGGGTCTAAGAGATTTCTGTATATCATGTTCATGGCAGAAGTAGCCATAGGAGCTAAGGAGAGGAAGCACATTTTAAGACCTTGGAAAACAAGTAGTAAAGCTGAGCATCAACAGCATGTGCCTTGAATACCAGCTACTAGGGCCAGCCCAGAAGGTAATGGACAACTTGGGAAACATAGCCAGAACCTTAAGTCAAACACAAACAAATAATGGTAGAAGGTATAACATAAAAATTAACAAGGTTCAAATTTTTGAGGGCTACTGAGGAAAATTTACACTTCAGTGGACATCTTATATTTGAAACCTTAAATATAGGAATAAAGGTCCTAACCAGGTTTTGGATGTAAACACCCCATATGAAGCTTTGGGAGAAAGTAAAAATACTCAGTTCCCAATCCCTGGATCATCTAAGTTCAGGAGGTCTGGGAAAGAGTTGTTTTAGAAGCCCCAGAGGTAGTAAGCTCTTTCTTCAGATCAAGTCCAATTTTGCTGAATGAAGGGAAGAAAAGAAAAAATATCTAAAAACACTTATGACAATAAGAATATAACCCATGGGAGTCTAACACTACAAGCAAGGATAAAACAACAAACAACACAGACACAATATGGGTACAAAAAGATCCAACATCAGTACTGCTACATTCTCTTCTTTGACGGTTATCAACTTTTTCTTAAAGATTTATTTATTATTTTATGTATATGAGTGCACTGTAGCTGTATAGATGGTTATGAGCCATGATGTGGTTGCTGGGAATTGGACTTAGGACCTCTGGCTTGCTCCGGCCTAAAGATTTATTATTATATGTAAGTACATTGTAGCTGTCTTTAGACATACCAGAAAAGGGCGTCAGATCTCATTACAGATGCTTGTGAGACACCGTGTGGTTGCTGGGATTTGAACTCAGGACCTCTTGAAGAGCAGTCAGTGCTCTTAGCCGCTGAACCATCTCACCAGTCCCCGGCCCCAAGCCCCGTTATCAACTTTTTTTTTTAAGATTTATTTATTATTATATGTAAGTACACTGTAGCTGTCTTCAGACACTCCAGAAGAGGGCGTCAGACCTCATTACGGATGGTTGTGAGCCACCATGTGGTTGCTGGGATTTGAACTCAGGACCTTCGGAAGAGCAGTCAGTGCTCTTAACCACTGAGCCATTTCACCAGCCCCCGTTATCAACTTTTACTAGTTGCTACCACTTACATTTTTTTCCCCATTGCTTTACTCTGCTTTGACTACTTTTCATGAAGCTTAAACTTGTCACAAGATCATGTAAACAGTATTCGAAGTAGGTAAGAGTTTTATTTTTAAGCAGGAAGAGTTAAGACTTGAGGGAAAATATAAGTGTAAGCAAAAGGGAGCAAGCACAGATAAAAGTGAAAATCAGACTAGTGTGGTGGTATATACTATAATCCTATCACCTGGAAAACTGAAGCTGGAGACCTTTAGAGGCCAGCTTGGACATCATAGCAAGACTATCTCACACACACACAAAAAAATATCACAGAAAAAAAAAGGGGGGGGGAAGGGAAGGAAAGTGAGGCCCAAGAAAGTGAGGCTGTGCCAACTCTCAAATATACCTTTGACAGTCTAAAGAAGGAAACCACAACACAATCAGATCTTCATATCCACTAACATATCTGTGGGTTCACGAAGGTAAATTGATTCTGTACCAAATATGTCCAGACTTTTAAAAGTCATTACTTATGTAAGACACCGTATGAGGGATTTAATGGAATCTACAGATGACCTAAAGTATAAAAAAAGATTTGTGTAGGTTCCATTTAGACTACTTGTATATTGGCAAATTTGGACATCTTGGGGTGAGGGTTATGTAAGACACCGTATGAGGGATTTAATGGAATCTACAGATGACCTAAAGTATAAAAAAAAGATTTATGTAGGTTCCATTTAGACTACTTGTATATTGGCAAATTTGGACATCTTGGGGTGAGGGTTTTTGGAGAGGAATCCTGTGGCCACTGGTGACTGTACTTATCATCTTGGTATCCAATGAGAGAATGGTGTTATCAGAATTTCACACAGAGAACAGAAGTAATAAAAGAAATTTACCTCATTGTCCTGCTTCTCATCCCCAGACATATCATCATCTACATCACTACCTGTGCCTTCAATTGCAAGAATACCATTTCTGATAGAGGGAATCATATAGAGTTGCTGAATCACAGAATTCATGTAACAAGTAGCACCAGCATTTTTTAGCCCCACAAATCCTTTTGGTGGACGGGGTCCAACGGGTGGCAGGTATTCCCACTCAGTAAGTGCTTCACAAGCTGAAAAAGAAGAGTTTTATAGTATGACTAGAAATGATTTTGTGCTGTTTAAGTTCTCTTAAGCTGACAAAACAGAGACACTACTACCTGAGCAGCCATAGGAGGCAGGACTATCACATGGCATTTCTCCATTAACAAATGCATTTAAGACAGCAATCCATGGGCTGGAGAGATGGCTCAGTGGTTAAGAGAACTGACTGCCCTTCCAGAGGTCCTGAGTTCAATTCCCAGCAACGACATGGTGACTCACAACCATCTGTAATGGGATCTTACACCCTCTTCTGGTGTATCTGAAGATTAGCTACAGTGTACAGTGTACTCATATACATAAAATAAAATCTTTAAAAAAGAAAAAAAAAGACAGCAGCCTACATCATTGCAGGCTCCTTTGCCTACCGATCTATGATCTTATTTGTATGTTTATAAGACAGTATTGCCGTGGTGGTGCACACCTTTAATCCCAGCACTTGGGAGGCAGAAACAGGTGAATTTCTGAGTTCGAGGCCAGCCTGGTCTACAGAGTTAGTTCCAGGACAGCCAGGGCTATACAGAGAAACCCAGTCTCAAAAAACCAAGACAGAAAAAACAAAAACAAACAAAACCAGTATCTCATATAGCCAAGATAAACTGGAACTATCAATGTAACTCAGGTTGATACTCAACTTAAGATCCTCCTGTTTTTATAATCCCCCGACCCCAGTGCTGGGATTATATGTATGTAACACCATGACTAGTTTATGGAATACAGGGCATCAAAGTCACTGGCTCTGTGTATGTCAAGGACAACCATATATTTTAAAGTACTTACTAGTTATTGCTGTACCAATGTAATACATTTCAGTCAAAGAATCTACTATCTGTTTAAGATTCCTCACACAGCCAACAGCTAATGCCACAAGTAACTCAAAACCAGCATTAATTGTGGCTGGTGAACCACAGACAGGAATGGCCTGCTCAGCAGGGAGTTCTCCATTTCTCATATACTGCAGGTAAACATTGGATGCAGGAAAGATGAAATCGTCGATTAATTCCTAAACAGTTGAAAGAAAGGATTAAATATTAGCAGTGACATACTCTGGAAAGAGAAATATTTGTCTTAAAATTTCAGTCTTTAAGTCTTACATCACAGAAAATTTCTGTGGGTTTTCTAGTAAAAATATTCTACTTTTACCTATTTACCACTTTTACCTATTTACCAGACATATAGTTTCTTGTTTTTTTTTTTTTTTTTTGGTTTTTTGAGACAGGGTTTCTCTGTGTAGTTCTGGCTGTCCTGGAACTAACTTTGTAGACCAGGCTGGCCTCAAACTCAGAAATCCACCTGCCTCTGCCTCCCAAGTGCTGGGATTAAAGGCGTGAGCCACCACACCCGGCTTGTTTTTTTTTTTTTTTTTTAAGGTATAAAGACGTAACTGATTGCTGCAGTACTTAACAATTTATATTTTACATTTACTTCTTTTTTTTTTTTTTTGGAGACAAGAGTCTATGAGACCTGGCTGTCCTTGAACTCAAGAGACCCTAGTGCCTAGATCTATATTTTACAATTCCTTTAAAAACCAAGTGGATATCTATAGAAGTCAATTTTGAATAAAATTATACTAAAATGGCAAAATTTTTCTGAATTACCCAGTTAAAAAAACTCAAAGAATTTATACATATGATGTACTCTTATAAAACAAGACTGCCAGGTATGGTGGCACACGACTTTAGTTCTAATATTCAGGAACCAGAGGCTGGCAGATCTCTGTCAATTACAGAGGGTAATTTTGTTAGGACAGTACAAACTACATAGAGACTGTCTTAAAAAAGAAGAAAATAAAATAAAAAACTAAAACAGAGGCTTGATTAATTTAAATGTCCTTAGGAGCAGTTCAGATTTTTCAGAAAAGAAAAACTAACACTTTACACTTACATTTTATATACATATAATACCTATAAACACGCAATGGTTACTGAAAGACACTAACTAGTGCTTTATATTATCTAAACAAACATTGTAATCTTGGTAAAGATTCTTAAAAGGCAGGGCTTATCTATTTGCAATTTTCTGAGGAATCTCCAGATTGATTTCCAGAGTGGTTGTACAAGCTTGCAATCCCACCAGCAATGGAGGAGTGTTCCTCTTTCTCCACATCCAACATATGCTGTTGTCACACCTGAGGTTTTGATTTTAGCCATTGTGACTGGTATGAGGTGAAATCTCAGGGTTGTTTTGATTTGCATTTCCCTGATGACTAAGGATGTTGAACATTTCTTTAGGTGCTTCTCAGCCCTTCAAGATTCCTCTGTTGTAAATTCTCTTGTTTAGTTCTAGACTCCATTTTTTGATTGGGTTGTTTAGTTTTTTGGTGGTTAGCTTCTCGAGTTCTTTATATATTTTGGATATTAGCTCTCTATTGGATGTGGGGTTAGTTAAGATTTTTTCCTTGCCTGTAGGCTGCTGATTTGTCGTACTGACAGTGTCCTTTGCCTTACTGAAGCTTTTCAGTTTCATGAGGCCCCATTTATCAATTCTTGATCTTAGAACCTGAGCCACTGGAATTCTGTTTGGGAAATTTCTCCCTGTGTCATGGAGTTCAATTCCTCAGAAAATTCGCAATAGATCAACCTGAAGATCCAGCTATACCACTTTTGGGGCATATCCCCAAAAGATGCCCCACCATGCCACAGGGCACGTGTTCTACACTATGTTCATAGTGGCCTTGCTTGTGATAGCCAGAAGCTGGAAACAACCCAGATGTCCCATGACAGAAGAATAGATACAGAAAATATGGTTCATTTACACAATGGAATGAATACTACTCATTATTAAAAGTGATGACATCCTGAATTTTGCAGGCAAATGGATGGATCTAGAAAATATCCTGAGTGAGGTAACTCAGACCCAAAAGACATGCATGATTATGTACTCATTAATAAGTGGATATTAGCCAAAAAAAAAGTACAGAATCAGCAGGATACAGTCTACAGAACTCAATAAGGTTAACAAGCTGAGGGACCCAAGTGAGAACATCTCAATCCCACTTGGGAGGGAGCAGAAAGCAATCACAGGAGGGGGGAGGGAAGGAGGGTCCAGGGTGGGAAAGGGAACAAGGAGGGAAGAGGGGAACATGATCTGGTATTGGGTGGAGGGAAAAGGACTGAAGCCCTGAGGGCCAGCAGAAAGAATGGAAACAGGCAACCTCAGGAGGTTAGGAGAACCCCCCCCCCAAGAATGTACCAGGGAGGTGAGACATTATCAGGACTCAAAGAGAGAGAGGTACCTTAGATGAAATGCCCTACAGCAGGGAGAGGGAACTTGTAGACAGGGCATCAAGTGAGGGATGGGTTGCCATTCAACACTCAAAAAAACTCTGACCCAGAAGTGAAAGAACTGAAGGGACAAAAATGGAGAGGAGCCCGTGGAAAAGGAGGTCCAGTGACAGGCCCAAAGTGGGATCCAGCTCAAGGGGAGGCCCCAAGGCCTACACTATTACCGAGGCTAAGAAGTGCTCACAAAAAGGGATCTATCATGACTGTCCTCTGAAAGACCCAACAAGCAGCTGAAAGAGTCAGATGTAGATATTTACACACAACCAATGGATAGAAGCTACTCATCCCTGTAGATGAATTAGGGAAAAGCTGGAATGGAAGAAGCTAAGGAGGAAGTTGACAAGCTGTAGGAGGACCAGCAGTCTCAATTAGCCTGGACCCCTGAGATCTCTAACACTGGACCACCACCAGGCAGCACGCATCAGCTGATGAGGCCCCAAACACACATACAGCAGAGGGCTTCTAGGTCTGGGTTCAGTCAGAGAAGATGCACCTAACCCTCAAGAGACTGGAGGCCCCAGGGAGTGGGGACATCCTCGGGCAGACGGGGATAAGGGTGGAGGAGACACGAGGTACGGGGTGTGGAACAGTCAGAGGGTGGACTGGGAGGGGGATAGTATCTGGAGTGTAAAAAAAAAGATTAAATAAAAAATAATTTTTAAAAGCTGTGATTTTGTGAAATGAGCAAGTGAGGGGTATACTGGGCATTAGCGGGAGGAAAGCATGGGAAAATAATGTAATTATATTATAATATCAAAAATTTAAAAATGGTAACAAACACACCAAAGACCTAGTGCCAACAATCATATTAAAGGGCAATACTTACAAGGATAGGATACGTAGTTTAGAATCAAGAACAGAGAACTTACTTTAATGAGATTAGCACCTCCCTTTTCACAACCAATATGAAACTTTTTCTCAGGAGTCTGAAAAGCCAGTAGCTCCTTTGTAACCCCAAGGTGTCCTTCTAAGATTGTCTCTTCAACACCTGTTTCACCAGTTCTTTTAACATCATCCTGTCAAAGGGATACAAAAATCAAATGCTTATTAATTTATGAAATGGAGGAATCAGGACAAGAAAGCTAGAAGGATATTAGACAATTCTTTCAATGCTTTCTAGTCAAGCAAGTTAAAATTTAAAATAACTATACATGTGCTTTGACTACTAGAAGAAGTGCTAATCTAAAGGCTTTAAACTCTGTTCAAGTTTGGGTATGAAATGTTCCCTAATAAGATTCCATGTTTAAACACTTGGTCCCCAGATGGCAGTGCTGATTGGGACACCTGAGAAACCTCCAGGAGGTGGAATCTTGCTGGAGGAAATGCATTAGCTACAAGAAGGGTGTGTCTGCTGGCTTTGATTTTTCGACTCCCTGTTCTTTCTTTCTGGATTCTTCAGTTTCAATGTGAATGGCCAGCTTCCTGCTTCTACTGCCATGCCTTTCTTGATATGATGGACCCTGAAACCCCATCCCCTCTCCCTTATTTTTGTTGGGATATCACATTACAGAAACAGAAAAGTAATCAATACAACTATACATTTCCTCAGAAATAAATTTTCATGTGGTTTTCAAACAACTTATGATCAAAGTTAGTGTATTTTACCTACTTTTTTTTTTTTTGGCCGAGGTAGGGAGGGGCAGTAATTTCTTTAAAATGATAACTTGCTAAATAAAAAGCAGAAAAGCTGAACCTCAATATGACAACCCCTCCCACCCCCACTGACAAGGTCTCAGTATGTAGCCTTAAACTCACAGAAATGTGCTTGCTTCTGCCTCCCAAGTACTGGGCTTAATGCATGTAGTACCATGCTTAGCTTGTATTAAATCTTAAGCACACGTTTTCTGTAAGTAGTAATGCATTCATTCTATAAAGTGCAACGCAACAATGCAATGTATGTTCTTCGGTCCCCTTTAACTTTAAGCTTAAAATGTTCTAAATTATGAACCATTTATAAATGAAGCACCATTTCTTAACAATATTAAGAAAGTATTAACTACAACTTACCCTAATTCTTTTAAGCCAATCAATTTCATTATTTAGAAGAACTTCAGCATTGGGTACGTTAATGTTACTGTTGTAAGCGTAATTAAGAAGATGTCTTAAAAGAGTAAAGTAGTCGCCCGAATGTTTAGCTCTCTCTCTGGCTGTGCTCTGAAAATGATAAAATACAGTAGAATGAATCACATGTTCATGCTTTGAATTCCCTTTTCAAAAACCCTGAGTTAACTATTATTTTATTAAGTATAGATTACCCTGATTCAAGCTAAACCCACAAATTCCAGAATATCATTACTTGTTGAAGGAATTAGTTACACTGGTAAACATATTTTTAAGTCTCTTACCCCCAAAACAGTAAAGAGCAGAGTAATGAAGAAAAGTAGAGGCCTGTGCCCCATGCAACATCTGGTGCACATTAAGAAGAATTGTTCCTGTGCCACTTGACGAACAGTTCTGAAATGGAAATGATTTATGTTTAATGTATTGTTTTCTCTTGGGAAAGGGGGTGATACATTAGGAATACAAACTAACATCCACTTAGAATAGTCATGAAAAATACATGTAAATGAGTTTACTAATGCATGTTCAAGGCTATGACCTCATACTGTCACTGAAGAGTTTGAGGGATACCTTCTAACCTTTTTCTGAACAGGCTCTAATAGATATATAATGCCCTTTATTAAACCTTAAAACACCTACCAGTCCCCCTTCCACGGATTTTTATCCAGTTGTACCTTAGAAGAGGGTCCAGTGGAATTATGCTATCATAGAAAGGGTACTGCTGCAACTGTTCCTTATACTGTAGTATTGATTTGAAAAGCATGAGAACTACTGTGTTTATACAATAGTTCTTTGAAGATAACTCATGATTAAATGGAACTAGAATGATTCATATTATTTTTTCAATTAACTTACCTTTATGCATAAACTCCTATGGTAACCCTCTTATAAAATTTCACATTAAAATAACAACTGGCACCTAGGAATACAACACAGGAGGCCAATATCCTATTCAATTTTGCAGACTAAAATTAAATTTAGGTTAGGTCCAATATTATTAAGTGAAAATTTCCTCAACATTAATGTACCATGGAGAGTATTCGGTTTCTATAATACCTTGTGCCAACATAAATTTGATTCTATTTTACAAAAATAAGATCAAGTTTCTTAAAAATAAAAAAGAAACTTACTTGCTGTGACAGTGCAACAGTAAGTCAATAATAAATGTCTGCCAAGCTTTTTCTTTACTTAGAGCATCTAAGGCTGTTGGAATCAAGGCAAAACACAGTGTCATCACCTCCAACGCTTCACAGCAAACCTGTTCATCTTCAAGGTCTGGCTCATTGCCTGCATTGGTCTGTAAAATAATTGGGAACAAATTATTTAAAGAAGCTTTAAAAGAAAAACCTATGTTATATGAAAGTGTAAGGGAAGACACCCTGCAGGGGAACAGAGAGAACAGGAGAAGGGAGGAGGAAGGGAAGGAACATCAAAAACCAATACTGTTTGCAAAGTGCAACAATCTAATCCTTAGGAAGTTAATTTAGAAAGTGCTTCAAAGAAAATTCTATGAAACTTCAAAAGCTTACTGCTTAAAATTCACTTACCATTAAACTACATGGTTCCTCTTTTTACATGTTTCATGAGGTTTTTTGAAATAATCTAAAAACGACTACAATAGAAAACTAAGTCTAATGCCAATATTTTGCTATGACCCAAAAGGTGTTGGATATATATACTGATTATATACATCATTGAGCACTTTGTAGTTAAGAAGCTCCTAGAGACCCTTCTGAGTTGTGTACTTCTCTGAACCAACAACTAACCATTCCTTTTTTATGAACCACTCTGGCACAATGTTTTTTTTTTTTTTAAAGATTTATTTATTTATTATATGTAAGTACACTGTAGCTGTCTTCAGACACTCCAGAAGAGGGAGTCAGATCTCATTAAGGATGGTTGTGAGCCACCATGTGGTTGCTGGGATTTGAACTCTGGACCTTTGGAAGAGCAGTCGGGTGCTCTTACCCACTGAGCCATCTCACCAGCCCACTCTGGCACAATGTTATTGTGCTATTTAATTAAAAAAAGAAAAAAAACCAACAAACAACAACAAAAATCTCTTTGGACAACTGCTCAGTAAGGCATTCATTTTGCCGAATGAATATATCAAGCAGACACTATACCAAACACCAAAATAGTAATAAGAACAAAGTTTTCAATATAACGAGGTCACTGTACTGATCAAGAAGTCCTTATTACTCAAGTTTTTCTTGAATGGAGAAGTGTGAGCTGGAGAATTGATTCAGCAGTTAAGAGCACTTGCTCTTACAGAGAAACCAGGATCAATGCATAGCATCTGCATGGTGGCTTTCAACTGTCCATAACTCTACTGCCAGGGGTTCCAATTCACTTTTCTGAACTCAAAGGGAACCAGACATTCATGGTACACATGGTAAAACACTTATACACATAAAAAAATAAAGCAAAACATTAACATTCATTTATATAGTGGGTAGATTCCTCTCACAATTCTTACCTTCTCATAAATTTTTGACACTTCTTCATTTGGACTGAATACCAGCTGTAATCCTCCACATCCTGATGTCCAAATAATTTTTTGTATAGCTCTAATTACACAAATATCAGGCATATATCTTGAAGCCTATAAAATAATGATTAATTAAAACTGTTGAGAATACTATTAGTGTTGACCATCACAGAAATGACAAACCATTGCACTCCCAGGTGTTAGAGTATATTTTGTAACATATATAAACAAATCATGGAATATTCATAATGGGATTATATGTTTTATAATATCATGTATTTACTTATTTATGTGTATGTGTCTCTTGAGTGTACACAAATGCATGCATATATTGTTTTTTTCAGAGTGTCTCACTATTTAGATGAGGCAGGCCTAGAACTCACATAAATTTGCCTACTCGTCTCCCAAATCCTAGGTCTAAAGGCATGTGCCACCATGACTAGCATACAATGGGATAAGGGATAATATTTAACCAAAAGAAATGATCTATTGAACCTTAGAACATTGACAATTCAAAAAGTCATTAAAAAATTTTTTGAGATTGGGTCTTACAGGTTCGCTTTCTATGTATTATCCTTTTGTTTCAGCCACTCAAGTGTTTGGATTATAGGCACACAATCCAACTGAATAAAACTCAAGAAAATAAAAACTTTCGGGGACAAAAAAATTAGTGGTCATCAGATATTAGAACTGAAGGGAAGTATTGACTGCAAAAAAAACCCACAAGGAACAGTTACAGAAACATTCTGTCTAAGGGCTACAGGTGTGAAACCTTGGATTTGACCATAAGTCCCAAAAGTACAGAACAATTATTGTGTACTGTTTGTGTGAATATGAAATATTGTATATACACTCTGAAAGAATGCTGTTTATTATGCAAAATTTCAAAATAAAGTACTAACAATATTAAGTTGGCATTAAAAAATGATCTAGACTGAATTTTTAAAAAGGTTGCTTTGGGGTTAGAGAGATAGCTCAGTGGTTAGGAGCACTGGCTGATCTTCCATGTGGGTTCAATTCCCAGCACCCACATGGAAGCTCAGAACAGTCTGTAGTTCCAGTTCTAGAGAATCCAAATGTCCTCTTTGATCTCCAAGGGCACTAGGCATGCAAGCTGTGCACAGACATATTACATGCAGGCAAAACACACAGAATAAAAACTTAAAAAAAATTGTATAGTAACAATTATGACATGCAAAACATTGTAAACACACACACACACACACACACAAACATATAACCTATAAAACTCTTACAATACTAACCTCATCAGAAATCTGCTGAGCTAGACGAACAGACACATTTCTAAGCATGCATTCAGATGATGGGTTAGGAATGCTCTGAAGGGCACTTTGTAGCACCACTGCTTGATCATGAGTTACTTGGTTGACCTGAAAAAACAGTTAACCATTTTATTTGAGTATTCTGTATACAACTTGACCCAATCATTTGTACTGCATTCATCGACAACATGGTATATACAAGTGGCACAGATTTCTCTACAATCCCCTATTCTAGATAATCTAACCCATGTTTCTATGAACAGATCAAGTCCAAACTCAAAATGCAGTAAATCATATCTTTTACATGTGTATCCTTAGGCAGACCCTGCTCATAATCTCCAGTTACCAAGCTGTACTTTGAAAATTAGAAAAATTACAATTATAGAAAATAAAACATACAAAAGATAGCAGTACCTTTATGTAATAGTATACTAAGTGTTTTAATCAATGAGAAACAGATAAAGTAGCTGAATTATCTTTGAGTTGTAACTTTTCTCTATACTGTAAATGTTTAAGATATCCCTATTACTAAATTTGTGTTTAGCTTTCAATTGCCAACAAATATTTCACAATTATAATACCTTAGTATCTACAGCTAGCAAATGGGCATGTTCTCTAAGTATTATAGAAAAGATACAAGAAGAAGCATGTTATTTTGCCTTTTGTATTATATACTTCATTAAGCAGTCATGCCTTGGATTAAAATAAGAATCTTTTTATCCTAACAAGAGTTCTTCCTCATTTGGTGAGATACAAAGTCTCAAGTTAAAGCTGGTGTGTGTGTGTGTGTGTGTGTGTGTGTGTGTTAACTCGTTGCTGCCTTCCTGCTTTGGCTTTCCAAGTGTTGGGATTACAGGTAAGAACCATCACACCTGATAAGAATTATTTTTTCCTGTTAACCCCAAATTTACTTTAAAAAATCCTAATGAAATGGACCACAGTAAATAATATATAATCTTACTCATTTTTATTTTTATGGAAAAGTTCACTCCTTTTGTTTCCTTTTTTATCTGTTTTTTTTTTTTTTGGTCCTATGTAGCCCAGGCTGGCCTTGAATTTGTGGTCCTTTTGTCTTAGCTTTCCAAATCCTGCAATTACAAGCCTCCACCATGCCTGGCTGGCTTACAGAAAATTTCTAACACATGAAAGTGGTCAGACTAAGATAATACAATTATTATTGGGGGCTGGAGAGACGCTCAGCAGTAAACGTCTGTGATTCCAGCTCCAGGGTATATGATACTCTCAAACAAAAGTACAGGCAGAACAATGACATAAAATAAAGATAAATTATTGTTAAAAACATCAAGATCTCCCTCTTATTCTGCCTCAACTATTATCAATTACCTAATTACACCCTCTTACTTTCCATCTCCACTGACCTTTAGGATAGCTAGTAGGCAAGTCTTGAGTATCATAAAACTTCATTTATACCTGGACATGGTGCTGCCCAACTTTAATCCCAGCACTTGGGAGGCAGAGACAGGTAGATCTCTGTGAGTTCTGAGTTCAAGGCGAGCCTGGTTTATAGATAAAGATTCAGGAGAAGCCAGGACTAAACAGAGAAACTCTATCTCAAAAACTAAACAAACGGGCTGGAGAGATGGCTTAGTGGTTAAGAGCAATGAATGCTCTTCTGAAGGTCCTGAGTTCAAATCCCAGCAACCACATGGTGGCTCACAACCATCCTTAATGACATCTGATGCCCTCTTCTGGTGCATCTAAAGACAGCTACAATGTACTTAGATATAATAATAAATCTTTAAAAAAAAGTAAAATAAAATACTAAAAAAACCTAAACAAACAAAACCACAAAACAACAAAAAAGCCCTCAATAAATTTAATTAAAAACATTTCATTTATGAATTATTTTGCAAACTATTTAAAAAATAAAAATGTTCTCCCTTGAAATATTACAGTATTCTCTCATATGTGTATATAACAATTACATATCACAAATCACCAACATGCCATTCGTCCCCAATATGATCTAAGTAATTTCTAAAGAAAATTTCTTAAGACTTATTTTTAAAGAGAGGGTCTCTCATTCTATAGCCCAGGCTGGCTTTGATATGTTCTAATCCTCTTGCCTCATCACCCTAAAGACTTTTGTCTTCTATCAGTAATTTAGCAACTATTCACATAGTTTGGCCTTTAACTAGTCATTAAACTATAGCATATGTTGAGATCAGGAAAATGGATCAAAGATCCCATCCAGGCGAAGACAGAATGATAAGGCCTTCATAATTAAAGTTTAAGCCAAGGAAGATGGGACAGAAACTGGCAAAAGGCTAAATCAATTACAAATCTTAACACCACTGGTATCTGCTTAGCCCAAATCATTTATGTGTTGTTTGTTTCACAGTAAGTTAGAGTGTAGTAAAACTCAAGTGGTCAGAAAGGAACTGAAGGAAATGCCCTCTTAAACTAGTAGTAGGAAAGCCAGAGTAGATAGAGTGTGTGTATTTTTAATACAAATATAGAGTAATAAGTGAACATTTATATCAACAAGACATATACTGGAAAGAAAATTTTAATACTGAGTCAAAGTTAGAGTCTAGAATCATTGAGAAATTTAACCTTAAAAGTTACTATCTATTACTAGAGATTTTAGAAACCAAAACAAAGTCTGCATTACCGATGTCATAGGATTCACGCCTTCTACACCTGGCTGACAAGCTTCTGCCACAGCACGAACATGGCCATAGCCAATGGCAGTTAGTAACAGTTTGGCTATTTTAAGAGCATTGAGGTAGGCACCCCTTCGAGTTTCCATATCTGCATTTGGTAGGAAGTTATTTCTGGTTAGCATACTCAGGACAAGGGGCAGACCACCACTTTTCAAGAAGTGAAACTGAAAATCCGAGGAATCATCAGCCAAGGGTGCACCAGCAGGCATTAACAAGGCATAGACTACCTGAAAATAAAAGGGGAAGAGGGAGAAGAGAAAGACTGTATTTAAAATGATTTAAAACATAACCTCCATTTCACCATCAAGACTGCTAAGACAATGACCACTTCAAAACCACCTTATAATAATCTTATCCACATTCTTCATAGCAGTACATCAAAGATCAAACTTAAACAAGAACTAAATCCAAAATGAAAACCAAAAACAAAACAACTAACCTCTGTTAGGTATAGCACTTGTGAGGCTGAAGGACCAAAGAAAAGTGAGTCAAGAGATGGACTAAGGCTGCTGTCTCCAAGTTTGGCATGGTCCAAACAAATAGCTCTTAATTTTTCTATTGTTGTACTATCTGTAAGAGAAAGAGGCATAGTCTGAAATAAAACACAATTCACATCTGTATCACTTCTAGCTTTTTCTCTTTTTTAAAAAAAAAGATTTATTGACTTAATTTATGTATATGATCACACTGTTGCCTGCCTTCAGACACACCAGAAGAGGGTGTCAGATCTCGTTAAGGATAACTGTGATTGTGGTTGCTGGGAATTGAACTCAGGACCTCTGGAAGAGCAGTCAGTGCTCTTAACCGCTGAGCCATCTCTCCAGCCCCTACTTCTAGCATTTTCAAGAGCAGTGAAACTATACATCATATACATCAGTTAAACTATACATTCAGTTGAGCTTTTGTAGTACAAAACCATACTTAGGTTGAGCTTCTGTAATACAGAACCATACTTGGGTTGATTTCAAAGTAAACAAATGAGTTCAAAGTAAACAAATGAGAACCAAAATGCCAACCAGAGCCTTTTAGTCAGCCAGCCTAAACATAAGACGACTGTCGCTCATCCAGGAGCCTCCAGTCAACAGCCTCCAGCTGCTGGAGACTAATTTAAAGAAAACAACAAATCAAAAACCCCACTTCCAAAGGAAGTGTAAGTAGCAACAACAGTTTTTACCTCCAAGTTTATTTCCTGCTTTATGACATTCAGATTACCTATTTTATTTCACTGAAAGACATCACAGTACTCAAAAAACGAAAGATATATATTTCAAACATTAAGAGAGAGTGCAGAAAAAAGGAGCCTGTCACTGTGGTGCAAACCTTTAATCTCAGTGCAGAGGCAGAGACAGAGGCAGAGCTCTGTGAGTTTGAAGTCAACCTGGAGTTTCAGGATATCAAGCACTGAGGTAGAGGCAAGTAGATCTCTGTGCATTCTAGGCCAGGAAAACTACATAGTAAGACCCTGTCTCAGAGAATGCGCAAGAGACAGACAAAAAGAAACAGACAAGAGATAGACAAAAAGAAACAAAGAGGGAAAAAAGAGAGACAGAGACAGAGAAGAGAGACTATGAAGAGCTTAAAACAGATTTCGGCATATTTAAAAATAATCTTTAAATTCCTGGAAGGAGGTAGCTCTTACGAAAAACAACTCATTCTGCTTAGTAAAGCAATACATACTTTAATCAAATGTTCACTGTTTCACATTTGGACACTATAGCTTGATTTTAAACTGTCAAATTAATCAATTAGTCTCTCTCTGTGTGTACATTATTTTAGGATTTTGGGCCACATGGTCTCTGCTACTGAGCTTTCAGCTGTTGATCAACAAAAATTTGCAAATAATATTTGAATGAATGGGTGTAGCTATAAGACAGCAAAACTGAATAGATTACAGATACTAAAATTTTATAGAATCTGGTGTCAAAATGTAAAACAATTTTATTACATTTATTGGTAGGTGTGTATGTGAGAGTGTATGGCAAATGTATGGAGGTCAGAGGAGAGTTGAAGAGAGTCAGTCAGTTCTCTTCTATAGTTCATGAGATTTGCAGGCACACACCTTTATCCATTGAGCCATTTTACAATACTCCAAATAGAAATTGTTCTGATTTAATTTAACCCTTGAAAAATTTAGACACTTCCTTTAGGTGTTGGGCTGTATAAAAATAAGTTGTTAGAAGATTTTGGCTTACAGGCTAGTTTACCAACCACTCATATATGGTTCACTTAGAAGAGGAATTTGTGGACTGGTGAGATGGCTCAGTAGGTAAGAGCACCCGACTGTTCTTCAGAAGGTTCGGAGTTCAAATCCCAGCAACCACATGGTGGCTCACGACCATCTGTAACAAGATCTGACTCCCTCTTCTGGAGTGTCTGAAGACAGCTACAGTGTACTTACATATAATAAATAAATAAATCTTTAAAAAAAAAAGAAGAGGAATTTGTTAATATACCTTTTATTGTTAGCATGCATTATGTCATCATTGAAAATATCTTACCTGGCGGCATAAGTTTCATAAGCACTCTTGCTCCATCTCTAAGAGGTGGCATATTTAGGCTGCTCCCTAAGTCTGCAACTTGCCAAAGGAAAGAGATGTATCTGGGATGAAGTGACATTATCTAGAATATAAGACACAAATTATTAGCTGAAAAATTAGTCCTGGGCTTCAAAAAAGGTCTTATCTCCATACTTTGCTCCTGTTACTTCTGTTATTCTTGCTCATCTTTCCTGTACAAATTCTTTATGGTGCAGGCCTAAAACATCATCTGAGCCACATTTGTGATACCTTTAGACTTGTTTTATTTCACTATTTCTAATCCTACATATAACTTAAGAGGACTCTGAACATAGTGAAACTGCCACAATGCCACTACTAAATTTTTTTCTTTTTGATTTACTTTTATTTATTATATGTAAGTACACTGTAGCTGTCTTCAGACACTCCAGAAGAGGGAGTCAGATCTCGTTAAGGATGGTTGTGAGCCACCATGTGGTTGCTGGGATTTGAACTCTGCACCTTTGGAAGAGCAGTCAGGTGCTCTTACCTGCTGAGCATTCTCACCAGCCCCCACTACTAAATTTCTAATCAGTTTGTTCTTACATTGGAGAGTAGCTGGTGTTACTTGCAGTCATTAAAGTTCTTATGAAGTCAAAGCAGAGGTCAATAGGGGATGTCAGTGTTTTTTTTTTTCTTTTTGTTTTTTGTTTGGATACGATGGGACGATTAGGGTATTTCCCTACATATGACGTTTTAAAAGGATCCATAAAACAAATACGTAAGACAGTGGTAGCTCAGCCGGGCCTGGTGGCGCAGGCCTTTAATCCCAGCACTCGGGAGGCAGAGGCAGGCGGATTTCTGAGTTCAAGGCCAGCCTGGTCTACAGAGTNAAAAAAAAAAAAAAAAAAGACAGTGGTAGCTCTCTAAATTTATATACCAAGATGTTATAATTAAATTCCACTGGATTAATGACATGCAAATATAACCAAGCAGGGAAGTTTTGGTTTAAATTTTAACTAAGTTACAAATACATTTCAGAGGGCTTCATTCAAGCTGAAGGATAATTGTGTAGAGATTTTATCTTATTAAACAACAACAAAATCCTCGTTTATGCATTGTCTATTCTCAATAATTCTCAACAAGTATAATGCCTTGAACAACTGAATATACTTACCACTCCAGGCAAACAACTCTCCACTTCTGGATTGGGGCCGTCACTGTAATGATTACCATGATTTCCAGGCGATCCAGTTGAGGAATCAGAGGAGCTATCAGGACTTGAAGGCATATTGGAGCTTATTTGTGTAAGTTTGGCTGTAATTAGCTGAAAATGATACATATTAGTATCAAAGACAAGGAAAAAAACAGAAATGCTGGGGCTGGAGAGGTGGCTCAGTGATTAAGAGCAGTGGCTGCTCTTGTAGGGGACCTGGGTTCCATTACTAGCACCCACATAGCATTTCACAATGTTCTGTAAATCCAGTTCCAGGAGATCCAATGCCCTTTTCTGATTTTTCAAGGGCACCAGGTACACATATATAGCAGACATATGTGCATCCAAAACAATCATATATATAAAATAATTAAACAAAAACTAGATGCTAATATCTTCAAAAGTACATTCAAAAAGTACTCTTTGTTATAACTACTTGTTTTGATATATTCTATTCCAATGCAAGTCCGAGTTAGTGTTATAATCCTAGCATCTGATATTAAGATATACAGAACAAATGTTCAACAATGAAATACAGGGTGAGGTTCTATTTAAAAAATTCTCAGGGGGTAATATACTTACTGATTTATCTTTTAGGTTTAATTGTCCAATCAACTTTCGGTCATCTCCAGGATCAATAAGCTCACCACCCACAAAGAGTTCAATTTTTGTATGAGCTACATTGGCTTTAATGCGATTGAGTATACATCTTCGAACTGAACCAATCGTATCATTTGTATGAGACCAAACCTCCAAGTCATCTACTTGCCTGCCTTGGTTGGGAAATCGAACTATAAAAGAGAGGTGTTTACCACGGAAAGCTCTGGTGGGGAAAAGAAATGGAAAATACTATATTTAGCAAATCTCCAAATTTAGCTGCCAAGAAAATAAACATGGAACTATAACACTGAATATTTTCTAATTAAATAAAAGTGAATTGAAGTCCTTGTAGTGCCCTGAAAATATTTATTCTTTTTAACTATAAATATTCCAGCACTAAAACACTATGACTATATTCCACTGTTAGTACTTTTCATGCCCAGAGTCATATAAAATAATGTAATGACCTATAAGGAATTAATACAAATAAATATTAGGCATGGTGCTTCATTCCAGAAATACCAGTCATTGCTGAGGCAGAAAGATTATGAATTAAAGGCCAGGATGAACAACTTCCAAGCAACTATATACAACCAGCTCCCAATTAAGACGCAGAAATAGTAGGGACATTTCATTCACTTCTATACTTATGAAGTCCAAATCACTTGTCGTTGCTGCTTATAAATGTGCAGGATAAGAGCTACCCTGAGAGCCCGATGCAGGTGGATTTCTGAGTTCGAGGCTAGTCTGGTCTACAGAGTGAGTTCCAGGACAGCCAGGGCTACACAGAGAAACCCTCTGTCTCAAAACAAAACAAAAAAACCCAAACAAAAAACCAAACCAAACGACCACAACCAAAAAAAAGCTGTTACAAATTTTGTCTGACCTTCATTTGTGAGACTGGTTCTTACTGTGTAGCTTTGGTTGGCCTGGAACTTGGTATGCAGACCAAGCTGCCCTCAACTGGGAGAGATCCACCATTCTCTGCCTGAGTGTTGAGATTAGAGGCATGCAGAATTGCCCAAAAATCTCTTAACATCAAGTCATTCCAAAACTACAGTACGTTGACATTTTATCTTGAAGTTATGATACAAAAAATGAAAATATATCATCAAGAAACAACTTAACATAAATATCATTTGAATTACTAAATGGTAAGACCTTAAAAGAAATACAATTAAACTATTTGAAAGTATGTTTTAGCTTCATTGGCTACCTGTCAAGTGAATTTTTAAGAATTCAATTGAAGTACTTTTCAATCTGAGCATACTATTTTGTTGTTGTTGGTGTTGTTGTTGATTTGAGATAGGGTACAGAGGAACCAGGTTAGGTTCTTAGTACCTACATGGCAGCTCATCTTATAGGGCTCAAGTGTCTGTAACTCCAGTCCCAAGATCTAATGCTTGTTTCTGACCTCCAAGGGCACCAAACATGCATATGGAACACATGCATACATGTAAGCAAACACTTATACACAAAAATTAAAACTAAATCTTAAAAAAGGAAAAAAAGTAACTATGCACTGTTTTGTTTGTTTGTTTTTTCTTTTTTGTAAGAGAATCTCACTACAGAGCCTTGGCTGAGTTAGAATTTATTATATTGACCAGGGAAGTACGTCTCAAACTTGTAACACCACTCACCCATGCCTTCTGAGTATTAGGCTAAAAGGCATGCAATAATGTTTAGCAATATAAATGGGTATAAAAACTGAAATTGAAGGGATGTTTCAGTGGTTCAAGAGTGCTTGGCTTACAAGCACGAAAAATGAGGACCCAAGTTCAAATCTCCAGTCCCATAATAGCGTTTTAGCTAGAGATGCTTGCAATTTTAAGCATGGGTGGCAAAAATAGGATTATTGGGGCTTGCTGCCGGTCTAGCTCCTAGCTCATTAGGAGAACAATCAAAACAGAGTAATAAGGCAGAGTGACAGAATAGGATATCCAAAGTCTACTTCTGGCTTCCACAAAGGAGCATAGTGGATACACCTACAAACATGAAAATGTGTATATAACACACAATTATATTGAAACTTGGGGCTTATGAGGTATTATAAAGGGGGTTGCTACCAAACCTGAAGACCCAAATGGTCCCTGAGAACCAAATAACCAAATGGTAAAAGAACCAACTCCTTCAAATTGTTCTCTGATTTCCATAGTTGCACCTTAGCAAATGCATGGCCACACACACAATATAGTATTTTTTATGTAAAAGGAAAATTAATAAAGTAAAAACTGACAATGAAGAAATAAAAGGTCTATTAATTTAAAAACATAACATGCTAGACACATAATCCCTGCACAGGAGAAGCTGTGATAATCTAAGTTTATTAAGGCCATCCCGAATGCTACACAGTGAGAACATATTTAAGTAAAACAAAATAATCACAAACTTAAAAGAAGAAAAGCTATAGAACCTCTGACCTACTTCTCCTGTGAGTGCTTTCTTCCCTAATAAACTATCCTACCATAAAAATAAGCAAGCATTTCTATAAGATACTTATGTTGTTAATGGTTAAGATACATTTTCAAAAAGATAAATTTCTTTTCTTCTCTTTCCCTTGTACACATTTTAAAATAGGGCAATGGGTTAGGAAAATACCAAATAGCTAAAACTTAATCTGAGTTATTAATTATTCACAAACCTTGACATAGGCAAAATGGTTCTTTCTTCATGATAATCACTGTCACATTCATTTATATATTCTCTTAGAACAGTTAACACTCGGACCATTCGAACAGCTTCCTGTCTTGCACAATTAATACTGTCTTTATCACCATCCAAAACACACAATGTGTCATAAGAGGCTTTCAAACGATCAAAGCAAGACTGAATGAAGTCTTCATGGATCACCACCTACAAATATAATGTGCCAAATAAAGATAGATGAGAACATCTAACAATGTTGCCCTAAACAATAATCATATTTTATGCAGATAGTTTATTGTTTAATAAACTAATATTAAATAAGGATAAATGAGATAAAAAAGAAATTTAGAGGGTATATACTAGTTATGAAACACTCAGCATAGTCTTTAGCATTTCAATACATAATAATCAACATTCAAACTAACCCAACTTCAAGATTATCAAGGCAACAGTTAAATAGTATTCTGTAAGTATTTTGATGCAAAGCGCCACTATATAGTCCAAATAGGCTTAAAACCTGTAATTTTCTTTCCCCAAGCCCTTAGATTCCAAGATCACAGGCATATTACCACCACACACAGGTTTTATATATGTTTTTGAGTCGCTGAAACAAAACAATTTCCAGTTAAGGATAAATTAAAGAGAAAATCTTGAAAGGATTATAGTTCTATCAATTAGAATTCTAGCTTGTACAAGTTTTAATGCACACTGATCCTCACCTGATTGACCTGCAGCCTTGGACCAAGGTTTGTGTATATCTCTTTAAGGAGATCAATAGCTCGGCAGGCAATATCATCATTACTCTGAATTACAACCTATATATATAAAAAAAATGTTTCTCAAGAAATGTTTCATTGGGCATTTACATTCAAATCATAGCCTTAGTTATATTTAATACACTATTCAACAACATACTGGTTAAGTTGACTAAGTAAATGAGACAGACAGATCAAGGAATAAATGCAACTTTTAAATTTTACTACAAATAAAATATGGCTTTGAACAAAGTGTGAGGCTTTCAAGGAAGAATTTAAACTAGTTAGAAGAAAACGAGATGCTTTTTGAATACAGATTAGTATAAAAATTCTCCCTTCTCTCAGGTCTATATTTATAATCCACACCTATTTACACTGGTGGTTTTCAAACTCTGTTCCACACTCTAGTGTTTAGATGAAATGTGTCAAGGCTGATGCCTGTAAAGAGGTTTGGAGAAAGCAAGATTAAGAAGCCTGGAGACAATGAACAAAAACACACAGGCTTCCTCTATTCCACTATGCTTACATTTTACATTATCATGTAAAGTTTGATTATTGCTATTATTTTTGGAAGTCAGGATCTTATGCTCTATCTGTAGCCTCGGGCTGGCTTAGAGTTATACTTTTCAAATATGTTGCACCTACTCATTTTATCTGAAGTGCAAATTTGGATTTAGAGAAGGGTTTGTAACGTTAAAATCTGTGCTGGAGACTGAACCTGGGGCTTAATGTATGTTTAAATATGCACTGCCTTTCAAGCCCTTCCACTGCTTATAAAACAGACAAATAAACAAACACTCATACACTCCAAGCTTTACTTATTTGAAAAGTGTTAAGTACTCAAATACCACACGAAACACCTAGGTATATGTATAGGATTTGCAGACATCTAAATGTAAGTTAAAAACAGAAGCAGTTTTAACAAACCTAAGTTTTAAAGATAGAAATATAAAATATCATAAAAGACACTTTAGCCGTTAATAGAGCAACCTTATACTTTTTTAGATTTAAAAGAGTGTTAAACAATGCTAGCAAGGAACACACAAACACGAGATAAGGATAAAACCCAGACTCCTGAGACAAGCATTAGAGAACACAATTATAACGTATCTGCCACATTTTTATAGTCAGTTACTTATTCATACATCATCAAGTACAATGTTGACTTACCCTCCAAAGATAGTCTAATCCTATCAATTCCAAATCATCCATCATATAGGCTCTTCTTTTTGCTACTAGTTTTCCTTCTCGACAATTCACAGCTTTGAAGAATCTCTCAAAACATTTCATCCCATTTTCAGTTAACAGGGAAGGATCAAGTTGAAGCACATTACTTTCAAAGAAGTCCTTATTGATATCAGGATCTAAGTCTGGTTCGTCTCCCATTAATTTGGAATACCACTTAAAACAGGCTTCACGATCACAAAGATAAACCGCATTCTCTGCTAAGCACTTCCATATTTGTTTTGCCTGTGGAGCACACAGCCACAGCTGGCCATCCTTCAATAAAAATCTTAGAAAAATATAAAAAAATTATTTGACATATATCCTGAAATACATACTACCTGTTTATGTATGAAATAATACCAATACCACAAATTTTATATAGAGAGTTTCTCAGTGTTCTAAGATAGCCAAGGCTACATAGAGAAAGCCTGTCTTGAAAAATCAAAGACAAACTAAACAAAGAAAACAAGAAAGAAAGAAAGAAAGAAAGAAAGAAAGAAAGAAAGCCATTTGTCTCACAATGGTTACTGTAAAATATCTGACTCTTGTTAATCAAATAGGAGGTAAAATAGAAAGTGTGCGTTAGCACAGGCTAAAAGAGGTACTAAAAGTAAGGTTCTTTTGCCTCTGGTTGAGCTTCTATTATTCCCAGATAAGTAATAACATAACTAGCTGAGGCTGTAATTCTTTTTCAATTCCAAACTATGGCAAAGGTGTTTATACCATTTTCTAGTTCTAGTAAGACGAAGGGATACAAAACAGGCCATCAATAACTATGACTAATAACTAAGGCAACATTTATCAATGTGAGGTCATTCTACTGAAGTGGTTGAAAAGCATCAACTTTAAACAAATGCAAATATTCTTTTTTTTTTTTTTT
>NC_034613.1:6281985-6310797 GCF_900095145.1 Mus pahari | reverse complement strand
ACTCACTTGGTAGACCAGGCTGGCCTCGAACTCAGAAATCCGCCTGCCTCTGCCTCCCGAGTGCTGGGATTAAAGGCCTGCGCCACCAGGCCCGGCTTAAATGCAAATATTCTTAAATGGGAGAGTTTTTCCTCAAGTTAAAAAAATATCATACAATTCTATTTTCTCCCCCAAAGAGTTCAATAAAATTAAGTCAACAATTAAGGGGGAAAAAACACAAAAATATTCTCCAGGACTTGTATCAAAGAGTAACAAATGCAATCAATTTTCAGAAGTACTGAAGCACTTGTCTCACTTCTTAAGATGTACCTCTTGTTATATAAACTTTTGAGCACAAGGGACTTTTTACATCTTTAAAGGCATATTCACTAAAAGCTGATATAATGGAACAAATCTTTGAAGATTCCAATGTGGTTTAAAAAAAATACGCATTTTTCTCATCCTCTTAGAGACAATGTTATTAATAACCTGATTTCAAACTGCCTTTGTCAGCCACTGTAGAACAAGGTACTAAAGTACTCAGACATTTTGGTCCAAAGAAAATTTTCTCACAATTGCTTAGTCCTGATAGTACTAACAATAGTATGATTCTCCATCTGATTTGTATTAATGTATAAAAGTTTGTCCTCTAGGGAGGAGGGATGAGATGAAGAACTCTGGGAGGGAAGACCAGGAACAGGGGAGCAGGAGAGTGTCAACATTTGGAATGTAAATAATCTAAATAATTTTCCTCTAAAAGTAAACATTTCCAGCATAAACAAATATGAGAACTCTAGCCTACAGCTTAAAAAAATGAGATGAATGTTACAATCCACTCACTAATTGTAAAGCATTTAGCAACAAAGGAAGCAAAGGAAAAAAAAAATCAACAAAGACAGCATATTCAATCAGTCAATATACTCATCAGCAAGCAATACTAATTATATTAAACACACCTAAGAAAGTTAAGCCGTTCTTGGACTTCTTGAACATGACTATATCTACTTCCCAGTCTCACAGTTTGTGGGTCATATTCTTCATTGTCTGCAAATTAGGAAAAATAAAAAGATGCATTTTATATATATGAATGTGCATATATATATATATATATATATATATATATATATATATATATATATATATAATCATACCACTGCTGATTTCAAAAAAGGGACTTCTCAGTTAAAAAAAAATCACTGATCTATCATTATATAAGGCAACTGCAAATCTACTAATAATTGGTACATTGATAATTGGTGCTTTCCAACCCATCTAATATCCTAATAAAATACACACTCCTTTTATACAACACAAAGAAAATGGTCTATTAAATGTGCTACCAAAACTCTTTAGAACAACCCTTTTCCTACTTCATATACTCGGGCTATAAATCAATCCTCATGATGCTCACTTTGATTACATAGCTGACTGAAGCAGTTTCCTCAAGGCTGGCAAAATGCCATTTTTGCCCCACTGGTTTTAGCAACCTGCCCTAATCCATTTGATGCTCAATTCTTAATACTTTGGACACAGAGCTTTGAAATAGTCCAATGAAACCCAAACAGTACTCAAGAAAAGTCAAGAAATAAGACACTAGTTCTGTAATAAATGGGAAGTGGTAGTGCAAACTTCTAGTCTTCAGCAACGGGGAGGCAGAGGCAGAGGCAGGCAGATCTTTAGGAGTCTGAGTTCAGTTGTTCTATATAGTTAAGTTCTAGGCCAGGCAGGGATACATAGAAAGATCCAGTCTCAAAAACAAAACACCAAAAAAATAAGAGCTGATAATTTTACTGTAAAGGGTTCCAACAATTGTTTTTGCTAGCGAATAAGGAAGACAACCATTCCTTACTTGTCTATATAGCAGGTATCCCATGGAGGAAATATATATGATCAATTCAGAAATCTTAGAAAATTGGTTGGCAGATAACCAACACAAAATCAGTTTTCATTATTTTAAGTATCAGGTTGTAAGATCCATTTTAGAATTCAGCGTGAAAAAGCTGAGGTTGGGGAATTGGTTCATTTGGTAAGATTGCTTGTTGCTCTTGTAGGAGCTGGATTCATTTTCCAGCATAACACAGAGTGTCTCAAACTGCAACTCCACTTCCAGGAGATCTCATGTACTCTTCTGACCACTTCATGCACCAGACATGGTACATGCATGCATAGAATACATATATATGTTATATACATATATACTCATTCACATATAATAAATACATCAAAATCAATTGAGTTCATCTGTTAATAAACTTTTGTTTTTTCAAGACAAGGTTTCTCTGTGTAGTTCTGGCTGTCCTGTGTAAAGTAACAGAAATCTGCTTGCCTCTGCCTCCTGAGTACTGAGATTAAAGATGTGTGCTCCCACCTCAAGCAAATAAAATATGTTCTCATCACCCACCATCAACCTACCAATTTAAAGTCTTCAGGTTTTTAAGAAAGTTGTGTTACTATATGGACACACCACTTTTTTGTTTGTTTTTCGAGACAGGGTTTCTCTGTGTAGCCCTGGCTGTCCTGAAACGCACTCTGTAGACCAGGCTGGCCTGGAACTCAGAAATCCGCCTGCCTCTGCCTCCCAAGTGCTGGGATTAAAGGCATGAGTCACCACTGCCAGGTGACATATCACTTTTTATTATTTCTATTTTTTGGCTATTATAACAAGTTTGCTATTAATGTTCATTTCCAAGTTTTTTAAAGTTTGTTTCCATTTTACTTGAGTATGACCCATACTATGGTAAATTCTGTTTAATATGTAGAACTGCCAATCTAACTAATAAATAAGCCCACAAGGAATGAAGATGCAATTTCTGAACAGTCTCAACAATACTAAGTGTTGTCCTATATCACAATATACTTTCTTACCATGGTTTTGAACTCAAATTTTAAAAGTCAATGATATTGAGCATTTTTAAAGTTCTTAGTAGTCACCTTTAGTTTCTCTGAAGAAATTTCAACCTGTTCCATATCCAGCTGAGTGGGTGATGTACCATAATTTTTGATTCCTCAGTGAGACTAGGATCACAGAAGGGCTCTCATTTTGCCTTTTAAGTGGCAACTTGTTTGCTATAACATTTCACTAGGTGACAGCAGTTAAGAGAGAGCTACAACTTTTTTTCCTTTATTAGATATTTCCTTTATTTACATTTCAAATGCTATCCCGAAAATTCCCTATACCCCGCCCCCCGCCCTTCTCCCCTACCCACCCACTCCCACTTCTTGGCCCTGGCATTCCCCTGTACTGGGGCATATAGAATTTGCATAGCCTAGGGGCCTCTCTTCCCAATTATGGACAACTAGGCCCTCTTCTACTACATATGCAGCTAGAGACATGAGCTCTGGGGGTACTGGTTAGTTCATATTATTGTTCCACCTATAGGGTTGCAGAACCCTTCAGTACCATGGGGAGCCACAATTTTTAGACGTTCTTCATCCATCTCTTTGTAGACAACTTACTTGGCATGGAATGTTCTGGTTTCTTCAAATATAACTAAATGTGGAAACTCTGTCTCTATGGCTTCTCTCCACCCTTTGGGCACAATATCTTTGTCACTAGATAGGCATCAGAGGCAGAGAGCACCCAGCTTTTCCAAGAATATCTCTGACTTATCAATATGTGCAGGGGTGAAAATAGGGCCATTCATTTCTCCTGGTGTGGACCACTGGAGCCAACTGTAGTGCAGTAATTAGGGCCTTAATGCTGGTTTATAATGTTTGGAGTTAAATTTCAACTTACATAGATACTGAGTGGGCAGGGTAATGAAGCCACATCTGCATATTTAAGAGGGCATCTGTAACAAAGGACTAAGAAGGCTAACAGCTTGCTGTGCAAGAAGCCAAGTGCAGTCCTAGACTAGGAGCTGTGGGGAGGAGGACTAGTCCTTAGTCAAACTACTCCAGAATAGATTCCTCATGGTGAAGCTGACTGTAGAGACAAATGAACAAGTTGTGGCTCAACTGCTAGTTTTGAGATTTAGATTTTCTTGTTATTAACTCCTTATAACAATTTCTAGGCACTTTAAATTTTAATCTGTATTTTTTTTATCCAGTTAAATGTTTTGTCAAGGCCTGCTGGGTCTTTTATTTTCCTTCGTATGTGTTTATATTTTATTTATTCAATGCATATAGTTATTTTTATTATTTTGTTCTAGTTTTGGCCAATAAATGCTAAAATTCTTCCTTCTTTCAACATAAACTTGATTCTATGATCACTTTCATACTTTTCCCATTAAGCAGTCCTTGCTCTAGGCACCAAAGCAGCCATTTCTCCAGGTAGGTGGAAAATGCTAACAAAGTAGTTAATACTGTATTTTTTTAAACCCATATAGACCCTGTACTTCATTGCTGAGAACAAGGAAAAGCAATAAATGAGATAAATCACTTTTCTAGTAAGTGTTGAGGTCAGCAAAGTAATAATGCTAGTGAACTAAAGCTTTAGTGACAACTGGAAGGTGGTTTACACTTTACTGTAGTCTATACAAAAAAAAAACCTCCAGAAAGATTGGTAGGCACCAGCACATGAAAGCACTAGTAGTCATAACACATAAGCGAATATTGTTAATAATTTTGGTAAGTTTATCTTCCTTTAAGAAAGTTAATATAGAAGATGGTGCTGGGTATAGTGGTGTAGTGAAGATGCTTGTGGTAATAAAATATGAACAGAACATAAACAATGCTGATGTAATGGTTGCCTGTAATTCAGATTATCAGTGAACTGTGTAAGTCTAATGTTATTCTGCTAAACAACATCTCAATTATAATGAGATTTACACAACACCTTCACTATGCACAAGCAACAAATTCTGTAATTTACTGCACTATTGCATATTAAAAACTGTTGGCAGACATAGCTATCACAGAAATAACTAAATGTGAGTTTAATCGGATTACCTCTTGCCCATACTTAAATATTTAGACTAGTGTTTACTACAACAGTACTATTACAGTGAAATTGTATATAGACTGATTAAGATAAGAGTTGTGTTGTACCAGTGAATTCAGAGGAAAATATTTAAAAAATCCAGTGCTTACTATGTGCCAGATATTGTTTTAGCATAAGCAACTTAGTCAAGGTTATAAAGAATACTATGTTTGAGTCAGTCATGTATCAGACTTGGATAATATATGTGCTGACTGACAAGTATTCACAGGAAGAAATAGAAATATAAGAAAAGGAGAAAAAAAGCCTTGAAAAATGCAAGTATTCTTGTGACCACAAAACTAAGACAAGGCAGTAATTCGTGTAGAATGATTCAAATGGAGTTGAAAACCATAGTGAGGCTGAACTAAATAAACTACACATTGTATCACCTCCTAAATACCCCAAAGCACAGTCCCCAATTTTTTTTAAGATTTATTTATTAATTTATTATATGTAAGTACATTGTAGCTGTCTTCAGACACCCCAGAAGAGAGCATCAGATCTCATTACAGATGGTTGTGAGCCACCATGTGGTTGCTGGGATTTGAACTCAGGACCTTCGGTAGAGCAGTCAGTGCTCTTATCTGCTGAGCCATCTCTCCAGGCCCCCAATTTTTGACAATGAAACCTCAGTACAAAAAACTACCAGGAAAACATACATATAGCATGTATGATACTCACCATGGGGCAAAGTCTATAATTATCAATTAAAAAGTCTATTTATCACCAAGAGATCATAAAATAAAGTCTGATGAATTAAATCCCATGTTTGAGTGTCTGTGTACAGAGCTTACGACTAATTTTGGTTTTCGTTGGTATAGAACACATGGTTGTATACCTACATGGCCTTCAATGTTCTACCATGGTGATGAGAAACAATTTAAGACTAAATGATTAAAGATCATTATTTGGTGCTCCTCAGCTGCCTGCCTTTAACTATTTATCTGGCACCTCATCTAGGAGGACTTACCTGGCCCAAAGGGGAGAAATCTAACAGCAGAGTCAACAAAATCAGTAGGACTATTTGAAGAGTTGTTTTTTAATTATATTTATCTGAATTTTCAGTGTTGAAACAAAAGTTTGGTGATTTATAAGCACTATGAATTTAATTTAATGTCAAGTCCATTCTACTGAAATAGTGTTACAAATCCTCATTTTTAATATACACACTGTAAATCCTATAACATGGCAAATGAATGGTATGTATGGGAATCATGTATAGTGCAGCCTGTAACACTGAAACTACATAAAGTTCTCTATAGCTGTGGGGACAAACCAGAACATTAGGAGGTGGCTTTTCTTTTGGAAATGCTGGGCTATAAACATAAGACAGAAGAGAATGTGTACTAAGAAGCACAATAGAATCTGACATGTTTAGCAGTCAAAATATGTTGATACAGGCTTCACATACGGAAGAAACACATGGAAGACCCTTAACACTTACAGAAAAAGAAGTTTTCTTAAAAGGTGATGTAGGAATAAAACAAATCAGGAACTATCTTAAAAGGTCATAAGAAATTCTTAATACTGACTGGCAGAATTCCAAGTAGAAGCGAAACAGAAACCAAATTTAAGAATGAAAGGCAAACACTGAGTAAAAAGCTTTGAACATTGTGTGTGTGTGTGTGTGTGTGTGTGTGTGTGTGTGCGCGCGTGCACATACATGCATGCTCTGAGAATATATATATGGATCTTAAGTCATAAAGTAAGAATTAGGTCTGAGTTTTGCAGGCAAATGGAGGGAACTAGAAATTATCATCCTGAATGACATAACTCAGACCCAAAAGGATATGCATGATACTCACTAATAAGTGGATATTAGCCAAAAAATGTACAGAACCCAGGATACAGTCCATAGAACTCAAGAAGGTTAACAAGCTGAAGGGCCCAAGTGAGGACCACCTCATCCCCACTTGGGAGGGAGAAGAAAGCAATCAAAGGAGGGAGGAGAAAGGGAGGCACCTGGGTGAGAAAGGGACAGGGAGAAGAGGGGATCATGATTAGGTATTGGGAGGGGGGAACAGGACTGAATCCCTAAGGGACAGCAAAAAGAATTGAACAGGCAACACAGTGGGTGGCCAGGGGGAAGGGGGGGCTCTAGAATGTACCAGAGACCTGGGAGGTGAGAGACTCTCAGGAATCAAAGGGGGGGGGACCTTGGATGAAATGTCCTATAGTGAGGGAGAGGAAAATTGTAGAGACCACCTCCAGTAGAAAGGGCATCAAGTGAGGGATGGGGTTGCCATCCCATAGTCAAAACCTCTGACCCAGAACTGTTCCTGTCTGAAAAAAATTACAGGGATGGAAATGGAGGGACCTGAGGAAACAAAGGTCCAGCGACAGGCCCAAAGTGGGATCCAGCTTAAAGGGAGGCCTGATACTATTACTGAGGCTATGGAGGGCTCACAAAAAGGGGCTTATCATGACTGTACTCTGAAAAATCCAACAAGCAGCTGAAAAGTGTCAGATACAGATATTTACACTCAACCAATGGACAGAAGCTTCTAATCCCTGTGGATGAATTAGGGAAAAGCTGGAATGGAAAAAGCTGAGGAGGTGGTTAACAAGCTGTAGGAGGACCAGCAGTCTCAATTAGCCTGGACCCCTGAGATCTCTAACACTGGACCACCAACCAGGCAGCACACATCAGCTGATGAGGCCCCAAACACACATACAGCAGAGGGCTTCTAGGTCTGGGTTCAGTCAGAGAAGATGCACCTAACCCTCAATAGACTGGAGGCCACAGGAAGTGGGGAGGTCTGGTGGGGTAGGGGATAGGAAGGGTGGGGACATCCTCAGGGAGACCAGGTTAAGGGGTAGGGGAGGAGGTATGGAATGTGGAACAGTCAAGAGGGTAGACTGGGAGGAATATAAAGTCTAGACTGTAAAAAAAAAGACTAAATAAAATTCAAATAAATAATAAAAATATAACTGTCATTCCTAAGAGAATAGAAAACGGCAATCACTGTTATTTCTCACAGTTCACTTATCTTACTATACATACCTCTGCCATACATTCTCATGCTTTCCATATAAGTTGCAAGGTTTTCTGCTACCAAAGTAACTAGGGCATGATTGTGCTGAAGTTGATTTATTAAGTCATGGCGATAAAATACATGGGGACTTCGCTGACTTTGACTGAAACGAGAAGAACTTAACAATATAATTAGGCAATTAAACTCTTGCAATCAAGCGTTTATCACCACTAAATTATTAGCTACTAATTAAAAACTCAAAAAAGCCAGCTTTACTTATTTGCTAAATGACATTAAGCAATTTAAAAGAAATCACTGTTAAAAAATAAAAATGGTATTACTTGAAAATCAAGAATCAGTTGTATCTATTATAATATGGTAGCAGCAAAGCATTTTTATAATAATACATGACTTTTTGAAAATTCCAAAAATCCAAACTTCTTTGTAGAACTAGCATTCCCAATTGCTGGCCAATGTTTTTTACTTTTGTTATTATTAGTATTATTAGAAGCCAAACAGATGGCTTAGCAGGAAAAGGCACTTGCTACCAGCTTGAAAACCTGAGTTTGATCCCCACTGTCTTCATTTTCGAAGGTGAGAACATACTGTTCTCTGACTGCCATACAAAAATGAGTTCCTATCCCCCCAACAAAAAAAGTAATAGTATTTAAAAATCTATTAGCTGTTTAAGTTATTCCCTGGGAACATTTGGTTTGCAGCCAAGTTGTTCTTGTCACAATTTGTTTTGTCACACAAATTTCACAGTCAACTTTCATAGATAGCAGAACTTCTATATTCTAGCATAGAAAAGGTCATTAATTTCTAGGAGTAGCTGAATACTATGTCTACCTGCAAGTTTATAGATTTCAGAAAGGATAAGTGGTGTATGTACCCTGGGCCAAACATACTCAAAATAGATTACTTTTTCCTCCATCTGCATCTATTACACAAGGAAACCATGATTGTTCAGAGATGCATTATTCTCATTTCATTTATGAATATTAGTTCCACTACACTCAAGCTTTCTTTCATGCCACATAATTTGTCCTTTCTACGTCAATCATTCTAACTCATGCCTAGAAAATAAGAGGACAATTTGTATTTATAAACAGATTCTGGAACCTTAAAATAGTAAGTTTTTTATCCATTAATTCACTTTCTTCTTTTAAAATTATTTATTTTATTACATGTGTAAGTGCCTGTGCACCATGTATATGCAGTGTCTATTGAGGCCAGAAGAGGGCATGGGATCCCCTACAAACTGAATTACAAATAGTTGTGAAGTTCAGTCTGAAGTTCAGTTCTCTGGAAGACTACCTAGAATTCTTAAGCATTGTACCATTTTTTTCAACACCTGATTTTTTTTGTGTTATTTATTTTTCTTTTTTATTTGTTTTTTTTTTGTTTGTTTTTGTTTTTTCCATTTGATATAGGGTTTCACTCTGTAGTCCTGGCTGGCCTAGAACTAATTGTGTAAACCAGGTTGGTCTGGAAACCACAAAAATCTATCTACCTCTGATTCCAAAATGCTTAGATTAAGGGTGTGTACCACCATCCCTAGCCTAAAGTAAGTATTAAAATATTCAGGGGATGGAGAGGTGGCTCAGCAGTTAAGAGCACTGACTGCTCTTCTGAAAGTCCCAAGTTCAAATCCTAGCAACCATATGGTGGCTCACAACCATCCATAATGAGATCTGATGCCCTCTTCAGGGGTGTCTGAAGACAGCTACAGTGTACTTACATATAATAAAAACAATAAATCTTAAAAAAATAAATCAAAAATAAAAAAATCCAGTTTTCTATCATGACATCTATTATCATTTAAATCTCCATGCAATTTAATCTTCTAAACTAACTTTAAAAATTAAAAAAAATATCAATCTTTTTTTTTTTTTGGTGTGAAAACTACCATGTGACACAGCATAAAACAGCAAGATCACCTTGATTTTATTACTGATCACTTAATCATGGCTTACTTTCCTCATCAATGAAACAAAGGACACAGGAATGACAAAAGATTCTTTTGTTCCAAAAGGAGCCCTTTTCTTAGTTTCCTGGCACTCCATTAATTTTCTTTAAAATTTTCTTTTACAAATTGAAATTAACAAACCCAAAATAAAAATATTCCAACTGTCTAGTTTTAAAAGTCTTACCTCAAATTTTGAGGTGCTTCACCAAACAAACTACAAATTTCTCTAATTTGTTTCAGTGCAGGAATGACCCATTTGTCATTTGTGCGAAGTTCTTCTATGAAGCGATCAATCCACTGGATCTTTTGGGTGTCTCGGTCCTTAAACAATTTCAGTGTTTTATTATACAGATCAATACTTAGGAGAGCTCTAAGTCACAGAATTTAAAAATAAATGTATATAATAAGGAAATTAAGCTAAATTCCAATGATCCATGGAATTATAAAGTCGGTTTTTCTTATAAGATTAACATGATAATATACTGTAACTCTAAGTTTAATTTTTTTAAGTGCTCTAGGTATGTCTTAACTTCATATTTACTCCCAAACTCTAAAAAGTAAAACATTAAAATTTATCACATACGTTCAGTAAAGTTTGACCATAATTTACTAGGTTTGAGATTTAACTTAAAGAGATTCTATCTTGTAACAGAATCATGTATTAACATGCTAATGCGGCACCCTGATATTATAATCTACTGCCTAGAAAATTCTACTAATTGTTCTTTATATTTTATGAGCAAAGAAAATATTTATTTCCAATGTTTTTAACTCAGCTTTAATATTTTATGATCTATTTGATTCCTTCACCATACATCTGAAAACATTATTACTAAATGGCCTATTGTTTGTACCTCCTCTTCCAGAGACTCAGATGGATCTTAAAACATTATTGTAGAAACCATAGAAAGGCAGGTTAAAATGAACAACGATTCTTAAAATCATTAAAAAGATAATGTTAAAATAACCTAAAATTGTCTTGTACTTTAACCATACTACCTAGTACTGTAGGGGCATAAAATTAATACAACCAAGGCAAACACCACCTCCTTACCTGGGAGCAACTATAATCTAGTATTTTGATGTGAGCACTGAGAGCCAAATCCATGATATCTACAGGCACATCATCACTGTGAGCTAGATTCCACAGAAGGTTCAAAACTTTATGTGCCATCACACCATCTTTATCATCTTCTGCAAGACGACGAATGAGCTCAAGGAGCTTTTCACGTTGCTTTTTACTTGCATTTGTCCAACTGGCCTAGAAAGACATTTAAATGAAATGAAAACCCCATTTCATTTTTTCCTCTTCATTTTTTTAAAAAAAATTTATTATTTACTTCATTTATACTTCAAATGTTATCCCAAAAGTCCCCTATACCCTCTGCCCACCCTGTTCCCCTACCCCCCACCCTTCTTGGCCCTGGAGTTAGTTCCCCTGTACTGGGGCATATAAAGTTTGCAAGACCAAGGGCCTCTCTTCCCAATGATGGCTGACTAGGCCATCTTCCGCTACATATGCAGCTAGAGACATGAGCTCTGGGGGTACTGGTTAGTTCATATTGTTGTTCCACCTACAGGGTTGCAGACCCCTACAGCTCCTTGGGTACTTTCTCTAGCTCCTTCACTGGAGGCCCTGTGATCCATCCTATAGCTGACTGTGAGCATCCACGTCTGTATCTGCCAGACACTGGCATAGCCTCACAGGAGACAGCTTATATCAGGGTCCTTTCAGCAGAATCTTACTGGCATATGCAATAGTGTCTGTGTTTGGTGGCTGATTATGGGATGGACCCCCAGGTGGAACAGTCACTGGATGGTCCATCCTTTCGTCTTAGCTCCAAACTTTGTCTCTACAATTCCTTCCATGGGTATTTTATTCCCTATTCTAGGGAGGAATTCTCTTCATTTTAAAGGTAGTGTGGTAGATCTCTCTTGAGTTTGTAGATCTCTGTTGAGTTTGAGGGCAACCTGGTGTACACAGTGAGATCCAAGCACCCAGGGCTACAGAGTGAGACACTCCCCAACTCTTGATAATCCAAAGGGGGAATCAATTAATAATTATGGAACTAATTATTAAGGAAGTATCTAGAGATTATCCTGGGAGAAATAAGAACCAAAGAATGTACTAATTTTTTAATATTTTTTCTTCTTTCAAGTCTGTCACTGGTCATATATCAGCACTATTTCAGGAGTCACCTCAACATGAAGGATGAATGACTATTAACTTTAGGGCATTCACAGTAACTGCTTACTACAGCTGTCTTTATGGGGGAAATGTATACAGCAAGTTTATCTTGGCATGTGTGAAATGTGTACGATGTATTTAAAAATGCAGAAAACATTCATTAATTTCACCCTTCAAAGCAGTAAAATTTTCAACAACATATCTGATTTACAACTTTCAATGTGTTAAAACTGATCTGAGATCAATGAAAATATCGACTTTTAGGCTTTATACCTAGTGACTGACTTAATATTCCTGGGGTAGAGGTCATTTTTTTTGCTACTGTGAAATATAAATTGAAGATGTAAAATGGTTTCATTATAAGAGTACCCAGTGTAGGCAAGCATGTAGCCACTACCTGCATTAAAAACCAATTGTGCCGGGTGTGGTGGCGCACGCCTTTAATCCCAGCACTTGGGAGGCAGAGGCAGGCGGATTTCTGAGTTTCAGGCCAGCCTGGTCTACAAAGTGAGTTCCAGGACAGCCAGAGCTATACAGAGAAACCCTGTCTCGAAAAACCAAAAAACAAAACAAACAAAAAACAAAAACAAAAACCCAACAACATCAAAAAAAACCCAATTGTACTGGCTGGTTTTGTGTGTGTCAACTTGACACACACTGGAGTCATCACAGAGAAAGCAGCCTCTGAGGAAATGCCTCCATGAGATCCAACTGTAAGGCATTTTCTCAATTAATGATCAAGCGGGGAGGGCCCATCGTGGGTGGTGCCATCCCCTGGGCTGTTCTATAAGAGAGCAGGCTGAGCAAGCCAGGGGAAGCAAGCCAGTAAGAAATATCCCTCCGTGGCCTCTGCATATCAGCTCCTGCTTCCTGACCTGCTTGAGTTCCAGTCCTGATTTCCATTGATGATCAACAACAATGTGTAAGCTCCCTTTCCTTCCCAACTTGTTTCTTGGTCATGATATTTGTGCAGGAATAGAAACCCTGACTAAGACAAATTGGTCTTATGTGGTGAATAGAATCTCAGGAGCCATCTGGGACTATTTGTGAAGTTTATGTTAATTGAATCAAGATACAGAAATTACTACATAGTTTCAGCCCTTTTTCAGTATTCTGCCAATGAAATTCATCCATGCTGCTTCCAGTTTGCTTATTCCCATTCCCATGAAGTATTCCATTATTTGAACATCCATTATATATCCTCTCTATAGAGACATTTGTAGCTATTACAAACCACTTCAGTTCACTTCTTTTTGGACATGCAAGCTGGTGCATATATGCAAGAATCTTTTGGTGTTTGGGATTGATTGAGAGCCTTGTTATGCTAGGCAAGCATTCTACTGCTGAGCTATACTGATATTTCATCAAGGACACGACATAACCTTCCAGAGTGTTATGGCAACTTATGTTCCCAGTTAGAATCACTATTTTCAGGAGTAATACTTGACTAATGATGTAATACCAATAGTTAAAAAGACCCTCCCTTTCTAAGCACTCTTAATTCACAATTTGTTCATAATTCACAAATTCACTAACCAATTAACCATTCACTGAATTTCAGTAACTGATGAGACTTAACACTATAAAAAAAACACGACAGAACCAATTGAGTATGATCAAATGGCACTGCTTTGTAAACTGCTACTTTTCTATTAAGTTATGCTTTACCTGAGTATATATCCTCAGAATACCATTGTGCTGATATTTCTTTTTTTTGCCACCTCTTATGTTTCTCACAATCTTCCTTTCCTACTTTTCTATACTTCAACCTACTTCCAAAATAGATTGGGAAAAGGTATTCAAAACAATAACCTGAATTTTGAATGAGTCTTTATTAGGGCCATTAGCACTATCATGAAAATGAAAATCAAGTTCGTAGAAAGAAAATACTGGCAAAGTCTTTCAAACCAGATAAAGCCCTTTAATATCAGAAATAGTCTTATGAGGTTTTTATGTATTTGTAGGTGAAGAATAACTTGTAGTTCTAATGAATCAATTCTATCTAAATATAAAATAGTAATAACACTGCTGTGTTAATAATTACCTTAAAGCAATCAAAAAGATGATCAAGTTGTTCAGGAGAAAAATCCCATGCCAATTTGGCCAGTAGATCATGTACATTCTTTACAATGGCTTCATGTTTCCCTGCCTATTGATAAATAAAAACAAAGGTTACATAGACACTAAACTGTGAACAATGAAAACATCATCAATACGGTTTGCTAATGACCATCAGAAAATTATTACCATTTAATCACTACATAATTAAAAAGATTTAATCTCTATGTGTATTTCTTAACTATTGATTCTTTAGATCTAAAACCTGACAATTTCATTTCTGCATATGCATAGTTAACATGTACTTTAGGAAATATTAAATTTTTAATTAGTTTATTGAATATACTAATACTTTGTTATTACTTTTCCCCCCAAACTGGAACTAAATACTCAAAAGCAAAGCTATTTTCTTTAAATAAACAAAAACAAGAAACAAAAACAAAAAAAACCAAAGCTTTGTAAATTAGAATTCAACAATATTTATGTAGTTTCTTGCTTTTAAAACTTTTTCAAAAGGTTGCTAATCCTTCTGAAAAGTTTTAAGTGTTTTGGAATTCAGTGAATATATACTGAAGGGTTGCTAAGTCTATTAATAGGTCAATGATAGATGTATATTTATTTCCCAACAGCTATTACTTTATTTTGTGGTATTAGGGCAAATACAGTGTACCACTGAGCTGTTTGTATCCCTAGCCCTTGATTTCTCAGTCAGAAGCTTGCGCTTTGAAGCCTAAGCTATCTTCCAATACACAATTCTCCTACTTGTACACTTGGATCTGCTGAGATTGCAGATATACACAACCACACCCAGTTTCCCTTTTTTTTTGCCTCTTTAACTTTTGCCAAATATGAACTGTTGAGTATTCAAGCATTATTGACAATTTCAGGAAGTCTCTAGAAGAATTTCTTCCAGAAGCATTTAAGAGGTTTCAAGAGTCTTACCTGTGCTGCCCAGATATTATCAAGATCTTGCAAGGTCAGAGCTTTTTCTTTTATGACAAAGCGAAGAATCTTTTCTAGTTTCTCTACATACTGTGGTTGATGAAGGCTATCTCGTAAAACTATGGATAAAATATTGTTCTGCTGTATCCATTCCTAAAGGTAATTTTAAAATCCAGGTTTCAAAACAAAATAAAACATGAAAACATTTTAAAGTACTAAAATATAATTTAAAGAATACATAGAAATCCAAAAGCATATGTACAAGATGCACAAGATAATATGCATCCTGAAATGGCATTTTGCTCTGTAGCATAGGCTAGTCTTAAGTTTGTGATCTTCAATGCCCCCATATCCATCCCAAGTGCTGGAATTAAAGCTGGGAACTACCATACCTGACAAAGTAATTTTTTTTATCACCATAAATTACAAACACTGAAATCATGAAAAAGATATTGTACATTCCAGCATTTAACTCACAAAAATATTATTTAAATGCAACAATCACTTAAGGTTTAAGAAGAATGGGCAGAGGGCCATTTTTGGTATTTGTTTCCTTAAACTAATTCTGCCCCACAATGGTTTTAGTATTAGGTTAAAAGGTACTTTTTAAAAGACTTTGATTTATTAATTGACTGCCATGTACTGGATGCTATTGTCGCATCTTTGAAATCTAAGTAAGAGATACATTTTCTTAGCACAATAAACAGGTTTACAGATACTGGCACGGGACTTTGAATCAAGTCATATACTTCTATTGTTTGTTTCTGTAATACTGTGTGCTACACTAAGCCAGCTTAACTGTCATTTACCTAACTTCAAGAGGAATAAAGTAGGACTCATGAATTTTTTTTTTTTAAAAAACGTAATCCAGCATTCACCTTTCTTAAAATAAAGGTTGGTGGGCCCAAAATGTGCTATTAATATGAATCTTTTTAGCTAATATAAGTTTAAAATTTCTCAACTTGTTAAAGGAACTTTTCTAAAATATAACAAATATACAGCAATATCAAACTCACAAAATTTTTTATATATTTAATGATATTTTCTATACGCTTTAGGATGGGTCACACAGCTAAGGGACCAACAACAGTCTCAATGCAGACACACACATGACATATACAAAACTAGACATCTACCACCTGACCTCCTAATCCAGGGACTGGTTTAAATATCCTGTATATTTTTCTTTTTGCTGTCAACTAAACCAAAGGCCTCAATGAGCTAGCTGTATTTGTAACTTCTTTACATTTTCTTTTAAAATCACACTCTAATCATTTCCCCTATTAACAGAAGAGATTCTTGGAAGTAAAGATATTGGTTTGCTACAGACGATTGCCACGTATGTACTCATATCACCAGCTTTATAATTAGTAACTTATTATAGCAGTTATACATAAAATACACACAGGAAATAAACAATTTTCTAACTATTTAATGCCAAAATGATACAAAATTACGCACTTTTATGCCCTACATACCCTCTTGTGTACTTTGCATTTTCAAGCGATCAATTGGAACTGGTCATATGTACATGCCCTTTCTTCAATTATGTTTCAAATATTATCAAACTTGTAATAATTACATTCAACAATAAATTTACCAAAGATATACTCTACTCAGCCACCAAATAAGTATGCTACTTCAAAATTTCAAGATTAACAAAGCTGTAAATTAAGCAAAACATTCAAATTTCAACTTTAATTTAGAATGCTAGCATTACTAATTTTACTGACAGCCATTCTAGACTTAAGTGTTTACTCACAGCCATCCTCTCTGCTGTAAGCCACTCTTCATCCTCAGAACTGCCATGCCGATGGGTATAGTATGACACACTGGAAATCACCTTATTAACCTCATTCAGTGCATTCATCTTCCCATTGAAAGAAGAAATTTGCAACAATCTGTAAGAGAAATTCAGTTGTAAATTGATTCTAAAAATTCATATAAGTAATTAATTCTAAGATGAATAACTTACCTAAGTATCATTTTTAACCTAAATATTTCTAAGTTTTTTACAGTTTCTTCTTGTCCAGGAACCCGTGAAGCTAAATTCTTCAATGATTTAATAATCATTGAAAGAGCATCATTTTTGGCTTCATTCTTTGCTTCTTTCTTTAGCTCTTCATCAGTTAAGTTTTCTAAAAACTGTGGAACCATTTCTATTATTGGAAGAAAGTATTTTTTCACTGTGTGAAGAGTAAGAAACTCATAGCACTGTCCAAATGGTCTGAAATAAGAAAAGAAAACCCCTGTAAATACTCGACATCATAACATCAACTTAGTAAATTCTCATAATTCATGTATTATTTTTAAAAGACCTTCTGTGTATATGTATTCACATTTGGATTAGGTATAGGCAGATGCCCTCAGAAGTCAAAGATGCTGGATTCTCCTAGAGCTAATGTTAAAGACAGTTTTGAGCTACCTGCCATAGGTACAGGGAATAAAACTCAAGTCATCTGAAAGAACAGCTACTTAAGCACTGAGCCGTCTCTCCAGCTCCAATTACTCCATTTCTGAATTGAGCCAAAATAAAAACATAAATAACATATTTAACATGTGACTTTAAGATTTTACTTACTTAATAAGGGCTGCAATTATCTGAACGTTTAATGCTGATCCACTAATAAAACGATCGTGCAGTATCTGGAATCCATTTAAAGTGCCAAATTTGTTGAGGAGATCCACTAGCCAACCCTGCAATACAATTAACAAGTTTACTGTCTTGGCATTTAGGATAAACAAAGTACTATTTAGACTGATATATTAAAGCCAATTGATGTTAAGTCATTCTTGAAAAGGCTTCAAAATAATCATAGTAATATGTGAGGCAGAAGCAATAAATAGTAAGCATGAATTGGATTAAAGGAGCGCACTTCTTATATCAGTATTACTTGTTAGACTTGTTAGACTTGTTTCTGTCTCAGCTATCACATTTTTAAGAGTATATGGCTTTCCTAAATACCTAAAAACACTTGTATGAAAAAAAATTTAAAAAGTTAAAAAGACCTTAAATAACAGATCAAAGAAAATCTAGTGTAACAACTTATGAGACAATTTTTTTTTTTGGTTTTTCGAGACAGGGTTTCTCTGATAGCCTTGGCTGTCCTGGAACTCACTCTGTAGACCAGGCTGGCCTCGAACTCAGAAATCCGCCTGCCTCTGCCTCCCAAGTGCTGGGATTAAAGGCGTGCGCCACCACGCCCGGCTCTGAGACAATTTCTTATTGTAGTTTATAAGTATTTAAATTTTCCACATAAATAATCTTGAAGCCTAAAAGTGAATTGTCAACTGAAAACTTGCATGTTGCAGGAATTAAACATCTGTCTACCATAAGCAAAGGCATGGGTTTGATAAACTACTTGCATTGCAGGACAAACAAAAAGAAAAAAATAATTAAAACAAATTATAATGTGGACTATGTGGTTGTACTAACTAGACTGTCTGGATGCTATGAATACATTTAGTTCCATTTTATTATTTTTTAAATCAACTTTGCAATTGAAAAACCTTAAGATTAACTAAAAGGTTGTAAGAGAATTAAATATATCTGAAAGGTATAAGTATTAAGACAACCTTTTTTACACCCTGACACCTATAAAAGGCCATGTTTTAAAAGCCAGTGAGGGAAGGACAATTTCTTTATCATGCTCTAAGCAAAAATAATACCTACAGCCATTATTAAAAGGGTGACTGTTAATGTTAATATTTATTTTGTTTTGGCTTTTGGAGAAAGGGTTTCTCTGTATATTCTTGGCTGTCTTGGATCTTGGCTCTATAGACCAGGAAGCCTCAAATCTCACAGAGATCCACCACCTGGCTGTGCCTCACCATGCCCAGCATATTTGTTTTAAGGACCAAATACAAAAAAATGTAATCATAATAATATAAGTTCTAAAAGAAATCTAACCTACAAATTTTAGTATGTTTACTATTTTTCTATACATTTTACTTTGCTCTTGGAAGGCCATTTCTTTCTTTTTTTTTCCTGGTTTTTCGAGACAGGGTTTCTCTGTATAGCCCAGGCAGTCCTGAAACTCATTTTGTAGACCAGGCTGGCCTCGAACTCACGCCCAGCCCTTGAAATGTTATATTAACCCAACTATGACTATCTTCAGATTGACTAAAAGATAACAGGAATTAACTATAGTTAATTAACATGGAGAAAAATGTTAAGAAGCCATAAGCACTGAACTAGAATGGTATGACTATGCAAAAAGGCTCCTAGTGCTATATTGTATATAATACTCAAAAAATAATTGGTTGTCAGATGTCAATTATTACTGCACAGAAAAACTAAATAGTAGTACAAACAATAAAATACAGCTGTGGTACAAAATGTAATGCAGAACATTTGAAAATAATAAACTAACATACTTTTGGTGATCGAGGGTCCGGAGAACGAGCAAAGAGTTCATCTTCAGGCAACTGGACACTTGAGGACACTGACTCGCAGGGACGTGTACCATTGTAGATATGGAATTTGCAATGAGGATTTAAGGCCATGGCAAGAAGTTCTAGAAGTGGAAACCAGTCTTGGGCTAACTTAGCCACACATAGCTCCACCAGGCGATGAGTATTGTTAATAATACATCTCTGTTATATATGAGAGAAAGGTAATTAAGAATATGAAAACTTGGAAATTTCAAACAGATGTAACTCTAATTACTATTAATATTAAATGAGCTCCTTGTTTTTTATACTGATAGATAATAGTTGATTCACTAGTACTATGACCAAATTAATTTGCTTTCAAAAAGATACTTGCTTAAAAATGTAGTAGGTACTATGATTTGCCAAATTCTGCTGTTATCTTCAGACAAGATACAAATTCCCATTTTTCTAAAATTGAAATAATATATCAGTTACCCCAGATAGAAGACTATACTGCCAAGCTCTAAATCTAAGAAATTATATTAAACCAGATTGTGGGACTTTTACCCCATAGTCGTAATTTAAAAACCCGTTCAGACCACAAAATGTCACCTGTTTATGACAATTTCCATACATAGAAACAGGTTTGTATCATTACAGCATATCAGTCCAAAAACAACTTCTTTTCACTGTTGAAGTAAACTCTGATTTCATCCTACAAATATCGATTACCAATTATTTGCCTTTGTCTCTTTGATATTAGGGGCCTGAGATCACGTTAAGTAGTCTTTACTTAAAAAGGAACCAACTGTAAATTGAATCAAGGCTATAGAACTGTTTAAACAGTACCTCATAATTCAAATACTTAGGAATTTTCGGTGCCCAAATTAAAATACATGCGAGTTCATTTCTCATTACTTCTATAACACTGACCTGTCTGGTGCCCCCAAATCTGTGTTTTATTTTCTCCTCCTTGGGCATTTTGCCTTTAATACATAAAATAGCAGCATATTTTATAATCGATAGCACCAGATTTTAAATAAAATGAGGTGACCTGCCTAAGGTCACAAGGCACTGAAGAACGAGGGAGAAAAATTAAACCAAGTTTTTATTTAATTTTAATTTTTTTTTTTTTTTTTGGTTTATCGAGACAGGATTTCTCTGTGTAGCCCTGGCTGTCCTGGAACTCACTCTGTAGACCAGGCTGGCCTCAAATTCAGAAATCGATGTGGCTCTGCCTCCCAAGTGCTGAGATTAAAGGCGTGCATCACCACGGCCCAGCCCAAACCATGTATTTTTAACTCTAAAATCTCATATTAATTTCAAATGTCCATGCTGCCTCCAAAGTGATGAATTATTATAAAATTACTTTATACACACACACACACACACACACACACACACACACACACACACGTTCTTCCCAAAGGATCGCTATATAATCTGCTTTTTAAAAGTCAAATGGAAAACTCACATGAATTTCAAACTTCCAGCCACTCACTGCTTCATCTGTAAGGATTTTTGTGAATGAGATCGTTAGCCCATCTCGGAAAAATCGCTGACATGCTTCACTTTTAACATCAAGGCCTAAGAAAGGGGAGAAAAAATAATTATGCTCAACTATATGATGAAAGGCATAAGTAATCAGAAACCAGAAAAACAAGATAGCAGTTGCAGAGCACATCTGGAAAAAAAAATGCTCAAAGTAAAATAACACTATTGTTATTTCAAAGTTTCTGTTATGTCAGAAAAGAAATTTAAGTCAGAATTACTATTTAAAGAAAAATTTCAGTATGTGTACATGTAATGCCCTGAGTTTCTACCATGCCGAGTGCAGGTGCTTAGGAGCTGGTATTACCTAGTGGTTGTGGGCCACCAGTCATGGGTTCTAGGAACCAAACCTGGGATTCTTCTCCAAGAGCAGCAAGCATCCATTCATCCATTAATGAACTGCTTAGCTATTTCTTCAGCCCTCCCACCCTAAATAAAATTTTAAAATAATTATGCAAAAGTACATTTAATGTGATAATATTAACAATAACTCAGGGTTGGGGATATAGCTCATTGCAAAGGCAGCTAGTCTTTTGGGGGGGGGGTTGAGATAGGGTTTCTCTGTATAGCCGACTGTCCTGGAACTCACTTTGTAGACCAGGCTGGCCTCGAACTCAGAAATCCGCCTGCCTCTGCCTCCCGAGTGCTGCGATTAAAGGCATGCGCCACCATGCCCAGCAGCAGCTAGTCTTAACATGTACAAGATCTTAGGTTTAATCATCAATGAAGTAAAAATGAATAAAAAGAGGCAGAGGCAGGTGGATCTCTGAGTTCAAGGCCAGCCTGGTCTACAAAATGAGCTCCAGGACAGCCATGGCTAGAAAGAGAAACCCCGTCTTGAAAAATCAAAAGAAAAAAAAAAGAATATAAAATTAGCTGAAAATAGTACAAATTATGACACTATATTTTAAACCCAAAAGGATGGTATCATGTGACAGAGACTCTAAGTATTTTATATCATTTTGTTCTGAAAATAAGCCTTAAATTTTACATTTCATATTTATTTTTTGAAATATTAGTTTGCAAACTATATTCTTACTATTCTCCAAATGACCAAGTACAATGAATCATTTTGTCTTCTTTCATTTTACTATTTACGCAAATCTTTCTTCTTCCAAACTAAGAACCTATTTTATCTTCTTTTTTAAAGATGCATTATTTATGTGTGTTCATGCATGCATATGGAAAGATGGGTGCTATGGAGTTCATATGTAAGTCAGAGGACCACTGTGATGTCAGTTTATTCCTTCCACCTGTAAGTGGAGTGGAGTCCAGGGGTAGAATTCAGATCATTGGGACATCTTACACCTGCATTTTTTATATCCTTGTTTCATCTCATCTGATTTTTAAAAAAGATGACAGAACCATGTGTCATCAAATACAAAGAATGTCTTTAACATCTCAATTTGTACAAAAAATATTTTATTGCAACCATACAACATGAGTGATATTTAAATTGAGCTTTATGTAAAATGGTGCCAAAAATAATTATGAGCAAGATATGCCACTGAATGTCAATGGAATACCACGGAATACATTTCAATGTCACTGAAACACCATGTTTTTATTACACAGTTAATGTTTAGACTATAATTAGCAATGTTCATTTAAATTGTGGAAAACAACAATCAACTGAATAACTTATATTATAGCTTTTCAAGATTGATAAACAAAGAACGAATAACTAATGTGAGTAAAATTCCCCTTTCCAGGAAATGCCATGAACCCAAGCAAGACATTAATTTTTTAAAGCAATTTATATTAGTTATTGTCAAAATTAACGTCTTGTCAGGCAGTGGTGGCACACACCTTTAATGCCAGCACTTGGGAGGCAGAGGCAGAGGTAGGTGGATTTCTGAGTTCAAGGCCAGCCTAGTCTACAGAGTGAGTTCTAGGATAGCCAGAGCCACACAGAGAAACCCTGTCTCAAAAAAAACCAAAACAATTCCAGTGCCTTAAAAACTGAGCACCATAGATAGCCATAGTCATCTACTAAGAATTCTACAATACCAGAAATAGATGAGAATTTAATAAAATTGCTCAATTTCAACATTAAACTTACTTCTGGACAACTGAGTACCAGATTCCTTTTATTGGGTTTTTATTATTTCTCTTAAACACAGAACCACTTTTACAAGTCTTTTTTTTTCTTTTAGAGGAAGAAAAAAATTACATTTTACATTTTTTAAATGCTAATTTTATTTAAAAAAATAAACAAAAACAAAAACCAACCCCACATTACTGGACTAGCCATATGGCTCAGCCTATAACAACCGTTTGCTTCCATGGACCTACAGGGTAGATGAAAAAGAATCATGTCTTGTAAGTTCTTGATTGTATATGTATCCCACCACCCACCACAATGAATATATAAATTTAAAAAAAAAAATCAACAAAATAGTCATCTTCATTCAAAGAATCAAAGGTTAAGAGTCATGCACCTTTGCTTCAGTTAAACTTAAGTAATTTATAGGTTTACATGTGACTTATCAAGATCAGAAATCCCTTAGGATATTCACCATCCCCTTCCCACTTCTGCAGCTGCTTAAACCTGACTGATATTTGTACTATATATTACATACATAGTATTTAATTGTAAAAACTTTTGTGTATATTATGGAATTCCCATAAGAGAAATGTTTTAAATCATTGAGTGATTGCAAATCTAAACAATGAACTCTTTGGAAATATGAATTTATATACATTTTATGTCTAGCACTCCCGAGCTCACATTCTTTTAAAAAGGACAATCCTCTATTTGTAAGCTTACTATATACTTACTTAAAACACTGTGTTTTAACAGGAAAATGAAGTTTTCAAGAATAAAGTGAAAATATATCTAGTAGCACTCATTTAGAAAAGCATGATACCGAGACATACCTTTCTTACTAAGATCAATAGCAGCTTCTAAAAGCACTTCTAATTCCCCTTTCGGCAAAACTGGAACAACCCATCGAGGCCTAGGAATTTATAAAATAAAGAGACTTAACAGTTATGCACTAAAAGAGGTACTATAGTCAGTTACTAATTTCAATTATTAACTAAAATAGCATTACATAGGAAAACATTGGTGCTGGCTAAAGTTTTTACAATTATCATCTGTTGTCTCTACAAGCAGACTTTAAAAAAATAATATAGGCTGGGTGTGGTGACACACTCCTTTAATCCTAGCACCTGGGAACCAGAGGCAGGCGGATTTCTGAGTTCGAGTCCAGCCTGGTCTACACAGTGAGTTCCAGGACAGCCAGGACTATACAGAGAAATCCTGTCTCCAAAAAAGAAAAATATATATATATAATATACAAATATATATATATATAATATACACACACTCCTATAATAAAATATCTATTAGACATCACAGAAGCCTATTATGAAAACTTCACAGGAAAGAGTTTTCAAGATTCAGATTAAAGAGGCCTTGAACTTCCGCACAAAGAATAAAACCTTCAGGAGGCTAAGACTGATTTATGCTTGATAATCAACTTTTTCTAATAACACTAGAAACAAATAACTAACCCATTATTTCTTTTTAAACATCCTTTGTCTTTTTTTCCGTCAAGTACTGTTTTCATGCAGCCTAGTATCTAATCTGCTTATTTTACCAACCACTGGACAAAACTGAAATATACCAATGCAACTTTGTTATGTCATCTGAGAACAATCAAGGACCATTTTAAATACATACTTTCAATAGTTCGTTGCATGCGATTACTATATACAGGCTGCTAGTAGAAGCATAAATGTTCTCTTAAATGTTCCTTTAAAAATGAGTCAAATGGAAGAATGTTTCATACAAGGTAAAACAAATTACAAAATTATAGTAAGATTTTCTATGTGTAGAAAAATCAATATATACATGATAGTAAACAAATATAATATGAAACATGTATTCCTGATTTTTTTTGGTACTCCTGATTTTTAAAAAAAAAACTTTGGAATATGTGAAAGTGGGAATAAAGCTAGGCATTATGAGGGAGGGGTTAGAGAAATTTATTTTATTTATTATACAACATAGTTCTATACTTCGTAACGCACACTTATTACTAAGAAAATCAGGTAATTGTTTGTTTGCATGTTTTTTTTTTCCAGACCAAGTCTATGTGGTTCTAGCTGTCCTAGAGTTCACTATGTAAACCAGGCTGGCCTTGAACTCAGAAATCTGCTTACCTCTACCCTCTAAGGGTTGAGATTAACAGTGTGGGACCCTACAACCAACTCAGTTTTATTTTAATGAAAGGATTTTTATTGCCCTGGGCGTGTATTTAATAGTCTTGACTTTAAATAAAAATACACCAAAAAGTTTAGCAAAGTACCTGTAAGAAATTGTATTTTCATTATTCTTTTAAAAATATTCTCATTTTTAATTAATTTATTTTATATGTATGGATACTGGGACCAGAAGAGGCCACCAAACTCCTGTGTTTGGAATTACAGATGACAATTAAGAGGCCACGTGGGTGCCAGGAATTGAACCCAGATCCTCTGGAAAAGCAACAAGTGCTCTTAATAGCTGAGCCATCGCTTGAGTGTCCAGTTTTTGAGTGGCCATTGTCGAACTCACACTGCCCAGTAAGGACGATGTTCAGATGGGGTTTTTTTTGATATGTTCTCATTTCTTTACAACCTTTTCTTATACTGCAGAACATCATGAAGGACAGTCTAAGAAACTCCTTATGATCTGATTTGTTTCAGGGCCACCCTAAAGTTATTAAAGTCAGTCAAGAACATGTCAATTGTAAAGAAATTTCATCAACTTTTAAAAAGGAAAACTAAATAACTAGTTGTACTTTGGAACAAACAGCTAAGGCCATAAAAGCATGTTCTTGCTCCTTTTTATTAGAGCCATCATGAACCATGGGTTGTAAAGTATTTGGCAGTGACTATAATGGGAAAAGTAAGGCAATAGGTTCCCCTTCACTGTCATTGTGTCACCCACCACACAAACAAACCTTGGTTTTAGAGATGAAACCAACTGACCTGTTGATCATATCATCTAACTTTGCCAAGTCAGTGTGTGGAAATGCAGGTTCCTCATCTTCAATCTGTGGAGGAGCATCACCTTGACCTTGCTCATCAGGAGGAGTTGCAGGGGAATTTTCATTGGACGAATCAGGTGATGAAGTCTTGATTAACAAAATAACATTATAGATGTAAGTTTCTATTAACACGCATATACAAATACTAACATATTAGCATTTTTTAAAAAAATTTTAGTAACATAAAATTCTACAAAGACATCATTGAAAGCTTATGATTTAATATGTTCTCATTTCAAAGTTTATGCTGAATTTCCAAGACAGACTAACAACCTAATGGTGACAAGAGCTAAGTTGTCAGGCAAAGACTTCAAGTGCTAGAAACACCATACTAAAAAGCTATCTGCAGTATGTAACTTTAGAAGCCTGTTTTATTTTACACAACCGACAAAACACTTTGCCTTGTGTATTCACATTCTTACAGAAAACACACACAAAAGCAACTGTAAACATATATAACAAAACCACACCAACAAATAAAACACCAGTAATGACATTTTAATAACCCCCCGTTATCTTTTTTTATGAGCTAAGTAAAAACTGGCCATGCATGCCTAAGTTTTCAATAATATTGGAACTATATCTGTCAATTATCCATTCAATATCTATTTACAGATTTATTTTAAGTGTATGAGTACACTATAGCTGTCTTCAGACACACAAGAGGGCATTGGATCCCATTACAGATGGTTGTGAGCCACCATGTGGTTGCTAGGAATTGAACTCAGGACCTCTGGAAGAGCAGTCTAACCAACCACTGAGCCATCTCGAGCCCCATCATTCAATATATTAAGTATTCAAATTCTTCAGCATTACATAAATTAAAATTAAATAAAGCATTGTCAAGTATAAATCTTCTTGTAGAAAACAGTTTTTTTTCTATAATACTAGAAATATAACAATAATAGTATAGATAATTTCTTTTAAAGCTACTGGCACACAATGCCAAAGTATAATCCAGATCCTTCTCAGATACCACATCTGAGGAATATAAATCACACTTGTTACTGGTTTTTATGTCTTTCTTTTTAATATTTATTTATTTATTACATGTAAATATTCTGTAGCTGTCTCCCGACACTCCAGAAGAGGGAGGGCATCAGGTCCCATTACAGATGGTTCTGAGCCACCATGTGGTTGCTGGGATTTGAACTCGGGACCTTCAGAAGAGCAGTCGGTGCTCTTAAGCACTGAGCCATCTCTCCAGACCGGGTTTTTATGTCTTATGACTTAGAATTGCTTCTACAGGTACAGATTTTAAAGTTAAATTTTTGATTAAGAAATTCCCTTTATGGGCCTCAGCAAGATGGCTGAGTAAGGAAGGCACTTGCTGCTGAGCCTATTGCCTTGAATTAAACACCCAGAACACACACATGGTGCAGAGAACTGACTCAATTGAGTTATTATTTCTAACTTCCCTTTAAGTAAATATACGTAAAGCTTATGAGAAACTGAGCCCTGGGCTGGAGGGATTCATTACTAAGCAGTTAAGAGAGTGTACTGTTGTTCCAGAGGAAAAGAGTCCAATTCCTGGGGACTAGGACAAAGCAGTTCAGTTCACAAGCACCTTTCATACCAGCTCCAGCGAGATCTTACACCTACTTCTGTATGCACCTACCTGCACTTATATGCACACACTAATAGACTCAAGAACACTCATACACACATTTAAAAATAATGAAAAGAAAAAAACTAAAACTAAAAAACGAAGTCCTAACTTGGGCTCTGATTAAAGCTTTGGTTGCTCCTTTGTGATCCAACAATATCGCTTGTATTTAAAACACTAACATTAAAGAATGTAGAATAACAATAAGAAACAATGAGGAATTCTAAGGTAAACAGTGATTCTTTGGGTAAGAATGTAATTTGGTTTTGTTCTTTGGTTTTAAAAATACCAGCCATCTTAACAAACACATGCCTATATAATACCTGACAGACATATAATATTAATGTCACAAATCTAAGACCTCTAAAAAAAATGAAGTAGATTTTAAAATAAAAGCCAACATATGCTTTTAATCTCAGCATTTGAGAGACAGATATATGAGTTCTAAGATTGACACCAGACTGGTTTACAAAGAATTTTTCAGGTCAGCCAAAGCTGCATAGTGAGAGAACTTGTTTCAAAATGAGTATTATGTTAGCAACTGGGATTTTTTTTCACTGAAGTCCTGCAAAGCCATAAACATTGAAAAGAGGTTAGAATCCATGCACAATGCAGGTAATAAAGCAGAAACTATTAGCTCCTGGTTTAAAAATAATCATTAGTATCCAACAGCCCTTTGACTATGCTTAAAGAAACTTAAATAGCCAAGTTCTATGACCATGTTATGTCTTAAAAATGAGAACTGTAAAAGAAAATAAATTAATAAAGTTGCCACATCTGGATGAGAGTATCCGGCTTGCTCATTTCTCTCAACTGGGAGAGGAAGGGGAGTCAGAAAGGGAAAAAAGTCTTTTTTTAAGAGTAATGATAGGGTGAGATAGCTCAGTGGGTAAGAGCACCCGACTGCTCTTCTGAAGGTTCTGAGTTCAAATCCCAGCAACCACATGGTGGCTCACAACCATCCTTAACAAGACCTGATGCCCTCTTCTGGAGTGTCTGAAGATAGCTACAGTATACTTACATATAATAAATAAATAAATCTTAAAAAAAAAAAAAAGAGTAATGATAGGAGCCGTGCATGATGGCGCACGCCTTTAATCCCAGCACTCGGGAAGCAGAGGCAGGCGGATTTCTGAGTTCGAGGCCAGCCTGGTCTACAAAGTGAGTTCCAGGACAGCCAGGGCTATACAGAGAAACCCTGTCTCGAAAA
>NC_034613.1:6280217-6281790 GCF_900095145.1 Mus pahari | reverse complement strand
GAAGGTCCAGAGTTCAAATCCCAGCAACCACATGGTGGCTCACAACCATCCGTAACAAGATCTGACTACCTCTTCTGGAGTGTCTGAAGACAGCTACAGTGTACTTACATACAATAAATAAATACATCTTTAAAAAAATAAAATAAAATTTACCCAAACACTACAAAAACGTGTACCTCTGTAAGCAGCATATGTCTGTTACTAGTGTATACACAACTTCAATTAGTTTAGGGATAACACCATGGTAGGAGTTACATTATGACAAATCTTATTACTCTTCGTGTTATTCAATTTAATTCTTCAAAGTATAAAACTGGGTCTATTAGAAAAGACTGAAATGAATTTCAGGAGATGAAAACAACTGCATCTAAATAAAGTTGGCACTCTAGATGAAGTGCACAAAACTGACCAAAAGACTAAAAACAAACACAAACAAATAAGAAAAAAAAATCTCTTTCTGAGTTCGAGGCCAGCCTGGTCTACAAAGTGAGTTCCAGGACAGCCAAGGCTATACAGAGAAACCCTGTCTCGAAAAACAAAAGCAAAAACAATCTAAGCTTGGCATAATGGCATACATCTTTAATGCCAGTACTTTTGAGGCAGAGGCAGGAGAATCTCTGCAAGCTCAATGCCAACCTGGCCTACATAGTGAGTTCCAAGACAGCTAGAGCTATGTAGAGTTCCTCAGAAAAACAAAAACAAAAGACTGATCTATATAGAAAACTTGCTTACAAAATCAAGGTTTTTTTTTTAACTAGTAAAGTCTTCTTACTAAAATCTTCTAATGGGGGAACAGGAATCACAACTTATGTAAATTGAATGATAATACAATATTGCCTTAAGAGCTTTAGGGTAAGCAAATACTGACACCAGTATCTATGCTAAGATATTTTTATTATTATTAAATTATTTATTCACTTTACAATGCAACATCAGCCCTTTCTCTCCTTCTAGTACCTCCTCACATAAGTCTACCCCGCCCCATTTCCCTTAGAAGGGAAAGCCTCAATCTGGTGTTAATCCCCATCTTCCCATTCCCCCTTATTTAACTTGATCTTAAACAATGCTATGAAGTTCCATTACTGGTATTCCTGTCATATAAATGAAGAAACAGGATTAGAAATTATGTAATTTACCTAGTCATAAAGCTAGTATGGTAAAAAGGTGAAATTTAAATACCAGTAATAATAATACTTCAGTACATACTCTAAAAATATTTTAGAATGACAGTGATTTTATGTATATGGCATACAAAATAGAATTATAATTTACTTGGTCCTATAGGCTACACTAAATTATACAATGGTTTCTCCCAGGATTGACACCAAGCTTAATTCATTTTATTGAAGACTGATAATGTAAGAAAGTAAGACATCTGAAAAAAACAGAAAATGTTGATTCCAGCACTTAAGTATTTTGCTACTGAAAACCTGCATTTACTTTTCTTAAAACATTCACTTTGGGCTGGTGAGATGGCTCAGCAGTTAAGAGCACTGACTAGAGAGCTGGGCGTGGTGGTGCACGCCTTTAATCCCAGCACTTGGGAGGCAGAGGCAGGCGGATTTCTGAGTTC
>NC_034613.1:6252002-6280072 GCF_900095145.1 Mus pahari | reverse complement strand
TGAGTTCCAGGACAGCCAGGGCTATACAGAGAAACCCTGTCTCAAAAAACAAACAAAAAAAGAGCACTGACTGCTCTTTCGAAGGTCCTGAGTTCAAATCCCAGCAACCACATGGTGGCTCCCAACCATCCACAATGGGATCTGATGCCCTATTCTGGGTGTGGCTGAAGACAGTGTACTCATATAAAATATATCTTTTAAAAAAATTCACTTTATGGTTACTTGACAATTCTATCACATTTCTTTACTTAGCACTCAAGAGTTAAGGAGACATAGCAATGTGGCTTTAACTAGTATCTTTAATTTCTTACCTGATTCTGTTGGAGGGGGGGCTGAGACTGTCCATCAGGGGCTTGGCCCTGGTTGTCATTCCCTCCAACTGGAGAGCCACGAGTCGTGGCTGTCATACTCGACACAGGGCAGATCTTTGCAATTTTGTCTGCTTATGTAGTTGTCTTAAGAAAAGAAATTATAGTCCACTTATAGAAGATAAAGTACCAGCATTTGTCAGTCGTAAAAGGTTCCAATTCAAGAATAAAACATCTTGCAGAGACCATTGCATAACCTATAAGTAAAAGAGAAAAAAGAATATTTTATTTTAGAAATAGCAAGCATAAACTAAAAACCTATTCAAGTTTAGTATCACCAGTGAATCAAGTCAAGAAAGCACGACTATATAAATGACGGGTAAAAAGTGAAAAGCTGAAGTTTTGTTACTATAATCAACTTAAATAATGTACTGTAGCCATTATACCACAAAACCCATACCAGTTTAGCTATATCAAGTAATTTCAATTTTCTTCTGGAACTAACTTCAAGGCAAGTGTATCAAGAAGTTAGCTGAGTTGGACGTGGTGGCCCATGCCTTAAATCCCAGCACTCAGGAGGCAGAGGCAGGCAGATTTCTGAGTTCGAGGCCAGCTTGGTCTACAAAGTGAGTTCCAGGACAGGGAGGGCTATACAGAGAAACCCTGTCTCGAAAAACCAAAGGAAAAAAAGTCATCTGCTACTTGGTTAACTCATAGAATGGGGCAAACTGACCTTCACTGGCTAGTGCCTTAAGTATAGTATATTGCAAAAGCATAATAGGACATAAGCATAAATGACTTGTATGTTTAAGACACACTACTCATCTAACAAAGACAGCAACAAGTTCTCCAACACACACAGGTACACACACAACAGAGTGACACACATAGCCCTAAAGAGAAAACAATCAAGCAAACCTATCAACACCTAGACCTTGAATTTCAGATTCCATAATTGTAAGAAATCTACACTCTTATTATTTACATCCCATCCTTATTCCCAAACAAAAGACCTCAAACCCCATCACAACTTTTGGAGGAAATTTTTCTTTGTAAAAACTAAACTGTGTAACCTACTACTCCAATACAACCGAATTCATCAAATAACTGTAGCTTTCTATTTTTGATAAGATTTTCATTACAAGCACTTCTGAAGACTGCAGGAAGACTGGGCTCTTTTGTTCCATTTAGGCCCTACTTATAGGGCAAAGTTCTACTTCAAGGGCAGCAAGCCAAGAATACTACAGTTCTAATAGCTCTTAATCCACCTTATCCATAGGTTCAAGATCCAAAGGCTAAAAGTCACAGGGTAGATGTTGCCTCCACACAGCTGTCTGCTAAAGTAGTAGGGGCTTCAACTATTAAGAGAACCCAGCTGCAGTCTGATTCTTCAGTTCTGAAGAGGTTTAAAGGTTCCAGCAGGGAGAAAGAAAGTAAAAACAACAACAAAAAAATCTAAGTTCTTTTATAGTAAACTGGCTTTATTTCAATTAAGATTCTGGTAGCTCCATAAAAGCCAATAAAAAAAAACACCCAGCAAGCAGTTTACCAAAAAAGAACCATAGAAATAGAGCTGCAAACAACCATCCTGGGTCAAAAACAAAGCCCCAAGAACCAGCACAAAGGACCATCCTTGGAAAATGAGAACTTAATTGGATCAAGGACCAGACTGGGTAATTTTATAACCCAAAGCATTATGTAAAACAATAGAGCAATCAGTAGGTAATTAGTAAAAGCTAATATTTGAGTGGAAGTGGGCAGGCAAAGACAAGACACATAAACTGCTTATTGGAAAACTCAACAGATACCGCAGAGATTCCAAAAATGACGGGAAAGATTAAAATTGTTCAGCTAGTTATTACATAAAATAAACCAAACAAAAAACAAAGCCTTAGATGTGGCAGGGCAAGTAAAAAAAATCATTAGCCAATGTACTACATTGTATGAAGGGTCCATTTTTACATTAGAAATTAAAATATATGAAAACAAACAGGAATGTGTGGTCCACCTACAGGGGGAAAAAAACCTTCAAAGAGTCCAGATGCCCAACTCAGCAAGGCTTCAAAACAGCTCTTTCATTTTTTTCTTTTCAATTTCCCAGTATCATCTTGCTCTCTCCAGGTGGCTAACACCTCCAGAGATTATTAGAAAACTTTAATGAGAGGATGTACAAGTGCCAGGAACATGCAATAAATATATTTTTCCAAAATGCTGATTAGATTATTGCTCACTCTTGCTAATTCTTATTTTTGAACCTTCAAAGGCTCCTTAAGAATATGATCCTAAAGCCGGGCGTGGTGGCGCACGCCTTTAATCCCAGCACTCGGGAGGCAGAGGCAGGTGGATTTCTGAGTTCGAGGCCAGCCTGGTCTACAGAGTGAGTTCCAGGACAGCCAAGGCTATACAGAGAAACCCTGTCTCGAACCCCCCCCCCCCAAAAAAAGAATATGATCCTAGACAGGCTGGGGGGGGGGGAATCTCCAAATTATATACATTATCAAGATTTTCTGATTTTGATATACATTGCCACAATTACTATGTATGATTTGTGAAATACAATTTCAACATCTTTATATAACCCAACTGTTAATATGTTACATTAGCCCAAAACTCTACTATAATTAATAGTTACATTGTTCTTTGTGAAAACTGATTTTCAAGTTAAAAAAAGATACCCTTTGCAATATAATTCATAGTGTCATAATATTCCTATCAGAGTTTGTTCTAGCTCTGAAAAATAAATTAATAGTAGGGAAAGTAAAGAAGCCAGTAACAAGATGACATCAAAATTATACAGTTCTACACAACTAATTATCTGTTGAATGAAAGAAAATACAAACAAACCATACTTTGAGGTACAAATGTATTTTTCCCATTTAATAGAGAAATGGCTTAGTGATAAGTATCCAATTGTGGTTCTAATTCACTTGATTACACACACACACACACACACACACACACACACACACACGTACGCTAGGTTTCTATCAATGCTAAGCTGGCTCAAGTTTGCTAATTCTGGTTCTACATTTAGAGAATCTTTTAATTACTCCCTATTATAAATATTGCTAGGGAATCTGGGCGTGGTAACACACCCCTTTAATTAGAGCTCTCAGGAGGCAGAAGTAGATTGCTGAGTTCAGGGCCAGCTGGGTCTATAAAACATGTTCCAGAACAGCCAGTGCTACATAGAAAAACATTAAACAAATGTTATTTAAATATATCCAGAACAAAATTAAAAATTAAACTTATTTATAGTGATATAAAACCAAACAAAATGTACATTATAACTAAGTCCAAACAAATATAACATATAACATCACAGATTTGGAAGTAGTTGTGACTGCTAGGTGACTGCCTTGCATGGGCATACCAAAACCATCATATGCCATAGGGAACAGCTTTCTTTCTTCTACTTCAATTACTACATCACTCTGTACACATGTTATGCTACGGTATCATTTGCTCCTAGCACCAACATACCATTCAAAATTGCCTGCTATTCTTATTATTCCAGAAGTCAACAGATGAAAAACTTATTTTTTAAAAGGTAAACTTTGGTTTCATGAAAACCACACAAAACAAATACATAGAAAGCCACAACTTTATAGGGATTCAGGGAGAGATGGCTCAAAGAAAATTTAGGATTTGGAAATAACCAAATGAAACAGCCAAAATGAAGGTACATCTATTCTTCCCCCCAGACATATTAGCATTGCAACACTCCTTGCTGCCATAGAAAAAATTTTTTTCCTACCATCAAAATGCTATTTCACCTGTCATTGGTTTATTAATTATAGTTCTGCCTCCTAAAACATAACACAAAGTTAAATTCACCACTTAATGGTTTTCTTAAAAACAAACAAACAAAACAAAAAACACCCCAGATTTATAGTTCAGGGTCTATTCACAACAGAAAGATATATTTTTACCTAAAATTTATTAAATCCTTGCAAAGGGTACAAGAGCACAATAAACATTATCAACCAACATTCATGAGAAATGTTGATTTAAACCATTAAGACATAAATCATGTATCAAGCAATAAACCCTTCTGTAACATGTATTACCTACCCTACTCTCTGCATAAGAACTCAAAGTTACTAGCTAACAGACTTTAATTCTTTTTCCAGACAGGGTTTCTCTGTGTAGCCTTAGCTGTCCTGGAACTCAAGAGATCCACCTACCTCTGCCTCCCGAGTGCTGGATTAAAGATGCCTTCACCACTGTTAGGCTGTCAAAACACTTTAAAAAGTGACTAATCGAACAGAATGACTGATTCAGAACAAAGACTTTGTTCAATAAACATCTTAATCAAGGCAAATAGATCATTAATAACTATCTTTATGTATATCTTTTTGCCTGCACCCAGACTGGTTAAGTAACAGATGTAGAAGAATAAAGGACATGACAAAGGAAATCAATTTCAAATTGTTTCCCATTAATGACATTATCTCATTGTATTATTCAAGTCATAATACAAATCACTTTATCTGAACTGTACAATTGAATGGGTCTTTCTATATTTAGAGTTGCACAATTACAATTACAGAATATTTTATGACCCACAAGAGAAAAACCATACCAAAGCTAAGAGAGTAGAGCTCAGTAGCAAATAGTATGCAAGAAGCCCTGGACAAGCACCAGAAAGAAAGAAACCATACTCTCCATTAAGCAGCCATTCCCCATTCCCTACATCCTCCCTTAATCTACTTTCTGCAACTGGTTTCTTTCATTTCCGCGAATGCTTTCAAAGTTCATGAAAGTTGAAGCATATAACAGAACTTTGCTTTTTATTGCTAATATTCCACAGTATAGTATATATTTTCAACCATATGACATTTGGGTTGGTTTTTGTTTTTCAAGACAGGATTTCTCTTGTGCAGCCCCAGCTGTCCGGAAATTCACTCTGTAGACCAGGCTGGCCTCAAACTCAAGAGATCCACTTGCCTCCCAAGTGCTGGGATTAAAGGTGTGTACCACCATGCCAGGCCTGTGCCAACATTTGTATTAGTTTAAAAAAAAAAAAAGAAAATCGCCGAAATCCGAGTGCTCACCAACAGAAAAACGGATAAATTAAACGAAACATTGATCAATAATAATCAATAAAAATTAAACAATCAATGTATCGTTTAATTTATCCATTAACGATGTGCACATAACTATAGGAGAAAGGTCAAAATATGTTTTGGAGTAATAAGGGAACCTTCTAGACTACTACTAAAAATGTTCTATATAATAACCTGACTGGTGACTATATAGGTACATTATCAGTTAAAAAGTAAAAGATGCCATTCTAAAGATTTAAACTTTGTCTATAGCAGTCTAGTAAGTTACTGATTCTCCAAGCATGGTCTGGGAGTTACCTGGCATCTATGAGATCCTCTATTTCCTAGAGACCACAAGTTTTTTCTTAAGTTAGATATCACTTGTCACAAAATATTATACCCAGCTGTTTTTCAGAGATGTAAAAATTATAAACCACCAGTGTTCTTGAGAATTCTTATTTTGGGAAAGTCTTTTTTCATAAAAACATTTACACTGATAAGGAATGAATTATTCTTAATTAATTCTTATTATTTATTTGCATGCACTCAGATACCTATGGAGGTCAGAGGGTGATTGATCTGCTAGAACAGGAGAGCTATACCTGGTGGTGAGACACCTAATACAATCTTTGAAAATTGTTAGGCTAAGAAATATAAGCCTTCTAGCACTTGAGAGGTTGAGGCAGTTGGATCTCCACGAGTTCAAAGCCAACCTAGACCACAGAGAAAGTTCCAAGACAGCCTGAGCTACACAGAGAAACAAACAAACAAACCAAAAGCAAACAGGGAAAAGAAAGAAAGAGAGAGGGCTGGTGAGATGGCTCAGTAGGTAAGTAAGAGCACCCGACTGCTCTTCCGAAGGTCCGGAGTTCAAATCCCAGCAACCACATGGTGGCTCACAACCATCCGTAACATGATCTGATGCCCTCTTCTGGAGTGTCTGAAGACAGCTACAGTGTACTTAAATATAATAAATAAATAAATATTTTAAAAAAAAAGAAAGAGAGAGAGAGAGAGAGAAAGAGAGAAAGAGAGAAAGAGAGAAAGAGAAAGAAAGAAAAAATAGTAAGTTTGTTTGGCTAGCTCCCTTTAAAAAATAATCAAAGTGGAATATCACTATTTTCTCTGAATTCATGCTGAACAAAAAACACTGCTAGTACATTTACCTATGCACATTCATCTTTTACTTCTACTCAGAAAAACTTATTTCCCCTTAAATATTTTTTTTTCCTAGCAGGCTACCAATCTCAAACTGCATTAATGTTCTTGAAGCTTAAGCTAGACTTCAGATGAAAGAAAACTTCAAGTTTTGGGATAGGGACATACCTCAGTAATAGGATACTTGCCTACAATGCATGAACTATGGGTTTAAATCCTTGGCACCACAAAACAGCAATGATTATTCAATCATGGGTCACGTTGTTCTGTCAAAAATTATACCTCTACACTACCAAATCTATGGTCCCTAAACTCACACTGCAAGCTACTGGCCAACTACAATTAGCCCATAAGATTCTAGATCTTGTAAAGCTCTCCAGACTCCATGTAGGTATAGAAACAAGGTAAGGAAATATTCAAGTTGTATTACCCCTCTGTTCTTCAAGCAATTTGTCAATCCAACCTCTGTTGTACCCTTTACATTTTCTTTTACTTGAAAAATTATTCCAAACTCCAATTTTCCCTCTATCCTTCCACTCAATAACCCCAATTCTCACTAAAAAACAAAAAGGGCTCTTTAAGAAAGCAAATATATGCCGGGCATGGTGGCGCACACCTTTAATCCCAGTACTCAGGAGGCAGAGGCAGGCAGATTTCTGAGTTCGAGGCCAGCATGGTCTACAGAATGAGTTCCAGAATAGCCAGGGCTACACAGAGAAACCCTGTCTCAAAAAACCAAAAAAGAAAGAAGAAGAAAGCAAATACATGGCGATTAGGAGATGGCTCACCAGTTAAGAGCACTGGCTGATCTTCCAGAGGTCCTGAGTTCAATTCCCAGCAACCACATGATGGCTCACAACTATCTTTAGGGAGATCTGGTGCCCTCTTCAGGAAGACGGATGTATATGCAGCAGAGCACTCATACATTAAATAAATAAAATTTAAAAAAAGAAAGCAAATAAACCCTACAAAAATAAGAAGCAATAAAATTACAGCTACCTTAAACAGATCATTCACCAATTTTTACAGATTCAATTATTTTTAAAGTAGCAAGATAACAGCTAAACAAAACATGGAGAACCTATAGTTAACTCTTTCTGTTGCCAGGTCCTGGACCTCTTTCTTACATGTAGAGGACAAAGATGATAAATATATTTAGATAATTCACCCTTTAATGTAAAGGTACACATTGCATGAGTAGTCCTATAACCCAGATTCTGTTCTGTGACCTTTCAACATGTCTCAGAAGTCAGCAGCTCCTAGTGGGAGGGAATTGGAGCTAGAAGTTAAAAGGTGTTTTGCCTTAGAATCCATACAGAGACAAAGACAGAACCCTGTGGAATCCCATTCTTTTATTTCATTGTCAAAATCTTTATTACTATTATAATACTATCTCAATTCTCAATGCTTAGAATCTTTGTGTTTGTGTATGCAGATTAGTACATACATAGGCCAAAGAAAAACCTTGGGTATAGTTCATTAGATATTACCCACCTTATTTTTTTTGAGACAGGGTCTCTCATCTGCCTGGAACTGTCCAAATAGGAAGGGCTGGTGTGGCCAGTGAGCCCTAAGGATCCATCTATCTCTATTTCCTCATTGCTGAAATTAACAGGTTCATGCTGTACCTGACTTTGAGTTCTGGGGATTTTAACTCAGGTCTTCATGCTGGGGATTGTTGAGGGTATGATAGGTGGAAAGGAAGACATTCCTATTAACCTGTTACAATACCTAATACACAGAGGGAGGGGTGGAGAGACAGGGATTATGAAGGGCTGGAGTACTTACTATCCCAACTACTGATGACCAATTAGGTCAGAGAATGAGAAAGAACCTTGCAAAAGCAGACTGTCAAAATGACTTTGTTTCTCATGGAACTGGGGGGAAAGCAGGAAGAAAGGGCATTAAAACCCCCAGCTTACATTTATATGACTAATTAACTTTAATGCATAGTAGGAAGGGGAGGCTCTCACAAAAAACAAATTCATGGGAAGATTCTTTAGTCTTCATTCAGCTATACACTACAATCACTTTTCCCAGTCAGACCTGGTGCTTCCTGATTGTAATTCTAGCACTCTTGATTGAGGCTGAAGCAAGAAGATCAAGGATCACAGGGAGCTGGAGGCCAGAAGAGAGTACAAGTAAGTTACTGGCTTTAAGGGGAAAAACCCGAGACAGGCATGGTGGTACAGGCCTGTATTCTCAATCAGCACTTGGGAAGCTGAGGCAGGAATATCAAGATTTTGAGACCAGAAACATGAAAGCCTGTCTCAAAAAGTCAACAACAAAAAGAAAACAAATAAAAAAAAATACTACCCCACCCTCAGGTGTACTTCCTTATCCTCTTTCAAAGAATTCAAATCTCTCAAAGCTAAATAACAGTCTTTCTCCATTCTCAGAATGGAGGAATTTATAAAATTCCTGATTACCTTCAACTGTCAAATAGAAGCTATGGGCTAGGAATATAGCTCAGTTGGTGTAGTACCTATCTGGTATCAGTACAGCCCTGGTTTAATACTCAGCACTGCATAAACCCTGCACGGCAATACACTCCTATAATCCCGGCATTCAGGAGGTAGGAGGTTTAAGGTCACATTCACCTACACAGTGAGTTACAGCATAGCCTGGTATACATAAAACTATGTCTCCAAAAAAAAAAAAAAAAAAAAAAAAAAAAAACTACTACTACAAAAAAGTAGAAACTGTCTTTAAAAAAAGAGAGTGTATGGGAAATAAAAGTCAAAAAGTGAATAGGACATTTTTTAAAGTGGGAAATAAAGTTATAAGAATGGCAAGAATGATGATGGATGTCTGTATTTCTAGCTACCTAAAAGACTACTTTTTTTTTTTTTTTTGGTTTTTCGAGACAGGGTTTCTCTGCATAGCCCTGACTGTCCTGGAACTTACTTGGTAGACCAGGCTGGCCTCGAACTCAGAAATCTGCCCGCCTCTGCTGGGATTAAAGGCCCGTGCCACCAGGCCGGGCTTAAAAGACTACATTTCATAATCAGAAAAAAAAAGTATAACACCCCGAAAGCTTTCCATCAAATATTAAATTATAGCTTATCTTGAAAGAGAACCTTTGATATTTTAAAATTTTATATCAAATGAAGTTTCACTGTATTTGATAATACAGTTTTCCAATTTAGCTAACATCACTGGCCTCCTTTCAAAATTGTATTGGCTCAAAGATTCTAATGCAGTAAATATGGAAACTTTTTTTTTAATATAGGGTGGGACAATTCTGTTTTTTTTAACCTTGTATTTTTATTACCTTGTATAATTCCTAATACACAGTACAATCCAGTAATAACTGGCATTTACTATATAATTGAACTTTAAGCACAAAGCGGAATATTCACTGTAATAGACCAATGAAGCAGGATATGGTAAAATTAATGGAATAATTCTCTTGGGGTAATTTCCTACCTGGGAACTTTTTAGTAGAAGCACACTCTAGGCCTCCACTGCAGACTAACTGAAATAAAGTCTGGGAATGAGCAGAGAAATTTTTGGACAAGCCCTCCAAGTCTGGGAACCACTTCTATAAACCGTATCAGGCAAAACCAGGGTGACAAACTATATCCAACCTCTTGGTTTGTTTTTTGTTCAACCTACAAGATTAAGAATGACAAAGAAAAAAAAATTAAAAAAAAGAAGATTAAGAATGACTTAACACAGAAATATTTGCAATCAACCAACAAAATACTATGTTATACTCCCAAACCAAGTTTTGCTTTTTCTCATTAGACCTATATTATACTTAATGTGTCTAGTTACATTTTTATTTCAACATACAATTTAATGTCCTCAATTTTGCCTTTTGGCCCACAAAGCCCAAACTATTATTATCTGATCTCTTATAGAAAAGGTTTGTCTAATCTTTCCTTTGACCTGAGTTATTATAAAAAAGAGCAACCCAATCGTTTTGCACTACTGTGCTCAGAAACAAACCACTCTGTTAAGGTTAGAATACAGGTCTAAACATCTACTGTCATGTTCTCTGGTGTCAAACAGACTCAAGAAACTCATAGAATTGAGAGTAAAGACAAGAAAAAGAGACCTGTAACCAACCACTAATATTTGTTGACTTTCAAAACACAAGGCACTAAGACAGGAATGGGAAGTGGTCCCCTTCTCTACCTTTTTACCCTGTCTTTCCCTTCATATTCAGAATGTACAGGTTGAGATTTAACATCCAAGACTAACAGCTCAAAATCATCTGAAGGAAAACAATTCCTTTGATAGCATTTGATTAACACGGTACTGTTAAAAGTTCACATAAATGATAAGTTAGAGAAAAAAATAAAAGTATAAGGTGTCATAAAATAAAGATGCATCTGTATGGAGGTTTAGTCCAATTCATTCCAGCAGAGATGGTGGGAGAAGTGGTCCAACCTGGCCATGCCATAAGTAGGGTTTGGTAGAGGGAGCAGGGCTTCAAAACAGACCTAGCTTGAAGGCTACTCTTTCTTGAGCATTTTACTGGCCTAGTGATCCTGGCTATCAGCCACTTCACTTCATTGCCTCAGTTTCTTGGGTGGTATAAGTAATGAACAAAAGTAATGGCAACAACAATCATTTATCCCACAATCTCAAGTCAGTGATACTTTGATATAAAATTAAAAATTAAGGCACTTTCAAATGCAGCTTGGTCTTCATGCAGGTCTCCCAAAAACTGAAGCAGAGGTTGTCCCTGAATCTGTTGCCTGCCTGTGGATCCTGTCCCCCTAACTGGACCAACTTGCCTGGCCTCAGGGGGAGAGAATGCACCTGCAGTAACCGGGTGTGCAGGTACAAGGACACCCAGGAAGGGCTCCCCATTCTCAGAGAAGGGGAGGGGAGATGGGGGGGGAAGATCTGTGTGAGGGGGTACTGGGAGGAGAAGCTGATATTGGGATGTAAAGTGAATAAATATAAAGGAACTTTCAATACAACAAAAATACTGACCTCTAGAAGATAAGCTAAATTATAAAATATAGAACATGAAAGTAAGGAGGACAACAATTTGGAAAAAGGATGAGAAAAGTAGGGGCAAGAACAGGTATAATGATCGAAGTACACAGTAACATTTAGAAATAATGAAATTCATTTTGTACAATAAGATACACTAATTTTTAAAAACTTAAGAGCAAATACAGTTTTGTTTTGGCTTTTTTTTTTTTTGAGACAAAGTCTTGCTATGTAGCTATGTAGACTAGTAGCTAGCTTTAAACTCAAGAGAACACTGGTCTTTGCCTCTGCCTCCCAAGTGTCGGAGTTAAAGGCTTGCAACACCATGCCAAGCTGAAGTTTTCCTATTCTTTTGTTCAAGGGTTAGCTAACCCTGCTAATAAACATTCAACTTTTTAAAAACTCATTTAGATTATCAGCCCTGTGACATTTATTTTTACAATTAGTCAAAAGAAAATGAATTTAGGGGCTGGAGAGATGGCTCAGCAGTTAAGAGCACTGACTGCTCTTCCAGAGGTCCGGAGTTCAAATCCCAGCAACCACATGGTGGCTCACAACCACCTGTAATGGGGTCTGATGCCCTCTTCTGCTGTGTCTGAAGACAGCTACAGTGTATTTGTATAAATAAAAATAATATAAAAAATAAAAGAATATGAATTTAACGAAAACCAGCCTGAGCAAGTCTGAGCGAGACCCTGTCTCAAAATAAAAAGTAAATAAAAGATGGAAGCTGGGCGTGGTGGCGCACGCCTTTAATCCCAGCAATCGGGAGGCAGGCGGATTTCTGAGTTCGAGGCCAGCCTGGTCTACAAAGTGAGTTCCAGGACAGCCAGGGCTGCACAGAGAAACCCTGCCTCAAAAAACCAAATAAATAAATAAATAAATAAATAAATAAATAAATAAATAAATAAATAAAGGAAGAATGGCATTGGAGATATATACAGGTTAGTGGCAAAGAGAACACTCGCTAAAGCATGTTCAAGGCCTGGTTTCAACCCCTGGTACTGCAAGCAAATCAAATAGGACCCCAATTTTGCCATTCAGGCAATCAATAATGTTGTAGGTGTACTGCAAATACTAAAAGGTAAAGGACAAAATCCCTGACCTTAATATCCATTAACTGATGAATGATGACAAAGGTATTGGTTTAAAAAACAACTGGTATTATTTCATTATAGAAATAGCTTCATGAAGAAGGTAATCTATATTATACATGCTATCTTGGTTATGTTTCTTCATCTCACTGGGCCATGTCCTTCTGTTCAGAAGGTCTAGTCTTAGCAGTACAATGGTGATACACACCTTTAAGCCCAGTACTGGGAAAGCAGAGGCAGGCAGATCTCAGAGTCTGAGGCCAGCCTGGTCTACAAAGCAAGTTTTATGACAACCAGGATTGTTACACAGAGAAACTCCTTTGTCTTGAAAAACAAAAAATAAAAGACTAGATTCATTGCAGAATTCATCGTAAAGGAACTATCAAGGCTCAGCAGTTAAGAGTACTTGCTCTTGCAGAGGACCTAGGTTTGGTTTCTAGCAAGCCACCTTGTTCCAAGAGATCCAATGTTTTCTTTTGGCCTTGAGGGAACAGAATCCATGTGTGCATTTAACACCCACATAAGATAGATGGATGGAGTGGGGTGACCCAAGTCTGAGTTCCAGGCCAGCCTGGTCTACACAGCAAGCTCCAGGCTAACCACGTGATTAATTGATTCATTCATTCATTCATTTTCTCTCTCCTCCCCCCCCCCCCGCTCGAACAAGTCAGGACTCCTCTAACTAGTGAAGGGAAATATCAAAATAGCAAATGCTCTTTAGTTATTGATTAATGTGAAGTTCCTTTTTTGCCTACATGCATGATCACCATGTACATGCTTGATGCTGAGAGATCAGAAGGCAGCGTTGGATTCTCTGAAACTAGAGTTATGGAAGATTGTGAATCACCATGTAGGTGATAGGAACTGAATCCAAGTCCCCTGAAAAAGTAATCATGGAACTATCTGCAGCAAAAGTATTTTCTAAAAATCTTGTTGAGGGCTGGTAAAATGGCTCAGTGGACAAAGAAAGGTGTATCTTGAGTTTCATTCCAGGGACCCAGATGGTGAAAGGTGAGAAAAGGAGTCCTTTCAAGTTGTCCTCTTGATTTCTACAAGAACTCCCTCCCTCATAAATAAATGAAACCAAATACAGAGAAATGACTATGTTTACCAAATAGGTATTAAAGTATACATGTGCCAGGCATTTTCTGAGAGCTAATCAATGAGTGACTTAGAAGTGAGTTTGTGTAGACAGAATCCACCAACCCAAAAGACCCTAAAAGCACATACACACCACACACAATTTTGAGACAGAATCTCCCTGCACTGTCCATCACCTCAATTCACAAGCAATGTTCCTGCCTCAGTCTCCCAAAAGCTGACAGGTATGAGCAGATCTGTGGGAAGACAACAACCAAAGCAACTAAACAAAATGAATAATACAAAGGCACACAATGTAGGAGAGTAGAGACTCAATTCCTAAAGCCCATATGGAAAGAATGCTCAAAGAATTCATTTCCAGCTGGGTATAACAGACTGGTATCCTAGCACTGGGAGGCAGAGGCAAGTGGGATCTATGGAGTTTAAGGCTAGCCTGGTCTATCTATCAAGTTCCAGACCAACCAAGGTTACACGCATGGTGAGACCCTGTCTCAAAAAAACCCAAAACCTCATTTACACTATCCTTGATACATCCTTCACTAGAGAAAATAAATTCAGACTATGTTATTTTAAAGAAACTGAAAATAAGACAATCCCATTGGTTTAAAGGTCTACTGCTTATATCTACCTAAATCAGTTTCTATGACACACATAAAAATGATGCCAATGAGAGCCTAGGAGGGACTTTAGAGATAACTAATCTGGCACCTCTCCTTTTATACAATAGTATTTTCCTAGGACACAGCAAATACCAAATAATTATCTGTGATAGATAAAAATAGCCAATGCATTAAAACACATTAAAAACATTAACTCTGGGGCCAGACACCTTAATTAAGAAGGTTCCCAAAACTCATGAATGTGTGAAATAATATATTTGAGTCATACCTGTGCAATCACCGTCTCATATACCTAATCAATCTAAATGCTGAACTTCTCCCTATATTTGAGTTCAAGTCAGAAATTTTTGATTGACAAAATTAGGTTCAAGTATATTGCTAACAAAACACAAAATGCACAGGACTGCAAATCCTCCCTTTTCCCTAAAATGAACTGCAAAATAACTTTCTTGTCCTGGGTTGCCAAGACAGAACTCTAATCATTAAGCTTATACTCCAAGTACATTTTACTTTGCCCTCCTCCTTTTTTTCCTTTAAATGCTCAGTTTCTGCTTCAAACTTTACCTGTAATCTACAGAATAAGACCAAGACAAACATACTTTGAAAATGTTCCACAAATGATTCTGACACGCAGTTGAGACAGAGAAACAACTGTTTGGGCAATCACCCAGAATAAAATTGGAAACTTCTCAGTGTGGCATGGCAGGTCTATACTCTCATGTACTTAGGAGGCTGAGGCCAATCTGTGCTTCATAGGGAACCAGTCTGAAAACACCAAACAACCAAAAGCCATTTGCTGAATACACATGTAAGGTATATATGTACCTATGATGGGTAGAGGACTCAGCATAGGTGTGCTTGAAATAGAAATTTTAATCATTTCTCAGCCTTTTGGCAAAGATCAAGTATAATTTTAGGTAAATATGTCATGTTTACAATACAATACTTTCCAATTATATTTTCCCTAAAAATATACTAGTCATTTTAGCACCAGTAACATGTCAGAAAATGTCATAGTCTTTTTTTTTTTTTCCTACATAAGAAAATTCGGACCCAGATGATGTACCAGCAAATACCTGCAATCCCAGCACTTGGAAGGCAGAGGCAGAAGATTGGTTTAAAGTCACTTTTGGCTATACAGCCAGTTTGTATCCAGCCTAGGTTTGTGAGCTCCTGTCCCAAAACACAGAAACATAAATAATACAAAAGAACTTTAAAAACCACTAAAATTCCATTTTCTAAAATTCACTAAAAATATTTGAGAATTCTTATATCACGTTAAGAATTATTATAGATGGGCTGGAGAGATGACTCAGAGGAAAAGAGCACTGACTGCTCTTCCAGAGGTCCTGAGTTCAAATCCCAGCAACCACATGGTGGCTCACAACCATTCACAACTATCTATGATGGGATCTGATGCCCTCTTCTGGTGTGTCTGAAGAGAGTGATAGTGTATTCATATATATAAAGTAAATAAATCTTTTTAAAAAAAAGAATGATCATAGAGATAAGAAATGTAACTTGGTGGTAGCACTTAACTGCCCTAGCAATCATGAGGTCCTAAGGAAACAAGGCACATAAACCCAACATCTGTTGTGGCTGTTTTCATTCCATAATTATCAACCAACACTACAAAAATGCTGAAAGAAACCCTAAGTCTTAATTTTTTTTACTGAAAGTAAAATTTTAAATTAAATGAAATTCTGAGTTCTCAAACTGGAATTACAATTTCACTGTATGTTGAGATAATATGAATTCCTAAGAAACCTATTTCAGGAATGTAAAAGTTGCCTAGTATTATTTTAGTCATAAAGTCACTAACTAATAACCTATTACCCTGAACATGTTAGTAGAGGTATGGAAGACACCTATTTGTTCTATTTTCCATGGCCAATCAAGCTAATTTTCAAGTATCGATTTTGATAATCTCAAAAATAAAACTAATCTAAAGCTACTCTGTTACAGTCAACAAACTAAAGGCTCTAACTTTCTTTTAAAATAGTAGTTAGTATCATTTCTCTAATATGGCATTTAAAGTACCACTAGCTAAGTATGACAGATGGCAGGCCCTTCACTGGTATAATAACAATAATACCTATATAATGTAATAAATGAGAATTTTTAAGTGATTAACAGTGTAACTAATACTAAATAAGTGCTAATTATGCTGAAAATGGAAAGCAGTTAGAAAAAGCTCCATTTTCATATTTATCTATAAAAGTTCTATAATAATATGCAACAGCTCCAGTTTTAACTCTGATACAGTATCATAATCATTCATAGTACTCTTAAAATATTGCTTTTATTCAGTCCAATATCAGATAAACAACAAAACCTCTCACAAGTGAGTCTAACTAACATCCAGAGTATGAAGTAAATCCCTCCCAAACACTTGTAAAAACACAAGACAGCAACAAATAACCCGGTTCTCAAAGATGCAGATCCTAAAACAATGAAAGGGAAACTTGTTTTTCAATTTCAAGATTCAGAAAACTTATCAGCAAGAAAAGAAACATAATATGCAAAATAAAAGTATTGTGTGTTTTTAAAATAAAGTTCAAGTAGTTCAACAACCACAAAATATTTCACTTCATAGGGGATCAAAGACTAATCCATATATATACATATGTATGTGTGTTTTTAAAAAAAAAATTATTTAATGTCAATGTCTTCTGATATACCAGAAGAGGGCATCAGATCCTATTACCGATGTTTGTGAGCCAACATGTGGTTGCTAGGAATTGAACTAAGAACCTCTGGAAGACCAGTCTGTGCTCTTAACCACTGAGCCATCAGTTCTCCAGCCCATGTGGGTTAATTTTAAATTAGTGGTCGTGTGTGTAGGTCAGAGGGGTGTCAGATCCCCTGGAACTGGAGTTACAGTCTGTGGGCTGCCTGATGTGGACATTAGAACTCCAACTTGGATTCTCTGCAAGAACAGTATGTACTCGTAACTACTGAGCCGTTTTTCCAGCCCCAGACACCACTATATATTTCAAATAATTTTCTCACCTGCTTTAAACAAAGACTGGCTCCAATAATAAAATTCTAGAAATATAAAAACTTTAAAAATTGGTCCATTAAATAGAAAAAAATATTTTTGGTTGTGAGCCTAGCCTTTAACGGCTGAGCCATCTCTCCAGCCCTGCATGCCTTTAATCCCAGGACTCAGGAGGCAGAGGCAGGCGGATTTTGAGTTCGAGGCCAGCCTGGTCTACAAAGTGAGTTCCAGGACAACCAGAACTATACAGAGAAACCCTGTCTCAAAAAAAAAAAAAAAGAAAAAAGAAAAAAAATAAATGAATAGAATGTTTTCATGTGTCTAACTCATCAATAACTAAATGACTGGCATATGACAAACATCTGTAAGTAGCTTTATTAAAATTATGTCAAAAAATAATTTGAAAAGCCACCACTAAATTACTTTTCTAGAGATTATCAGGAAATGTATTTCAAGATGCTAAAAGACAAAAGAACCAAAGTAAATCCTACTGGATGGAGCATTCCACTGATAGGCAGGAAATGAAGGGATCCCTATGAAATGGTCCATAATTTAAGGAGGAAATCTCTTCAAAGTTACTTTCAGAAAAAGAAAAAAAAAGATTCTTGTCCATGCTGTTCTGGTCCTTAACCCTTCCAGAAAGTCCCTTAGATTCTACCAAGGTCAGCAGCAAACAAAAGGAAGAAACAGCAGAACATTAAGATAACAGCGTATTTCTGTAGAGGAGATTGGAGGGGGGGTAAGAAAAAGCATGAAGACATTCATATACCTTAAAAGACCGAGTTTTCAAAACATACTTTTTCTTATTTTCACCCTTGAAACATTAAATTCCAAATACTTCCGGCTTTCATTCTACCCAAACACCGGAACAATAAAGTATAAAGGGTTAAAGTCACAAGTATGACAAAGCAAGTAAGTTTAAAAATTGCAAAAATAAATGTTGCTATCTCTGTATATTTAATACCTAAATCTTCTAAGAATTGGAAGACATTTTGCTGAAGCCAAAATGGCAGCCTGATGATTCAGTAGACTAGAAGGATCTAAAGAGTTTGTAGTCTCTATTTTTAATTAAGCTCAAGTGTCAAACCTTGTCATGGCTAACCAATCCTTATAATAAATGAAGCTAATGAGCTTTTTTATTACTGGCTGCAGAGTTCCCATGTAAGTACACCCAAAATAATTCTTCGTAAGTCAAATTATACAAAGAAAAGAGATGAAAGGCTGGTGGGTTTTAAGGTTAAAAAAATTACTTCGAAAGCCTCTCCTACCAAGAGAAACATAAAAATATTACCAAAACCCCACAATTCCTTCATTTACGATCAACGACCCTCTCTGGCAATTACACACACCTGTAAACTGTGGCTGTGAAAATTCAATTAACGGTGTTAACTACACAACTTTCAAAATAATAATTTAAGCACGTCGTATCTGAAAATCTTATCATTACAGAAGAAATGCAAACAGTAACAAAACCCCCAGCTTCGCACCTGTTTAACTTAATATTTCACAATGAATGAAAAACAAGCCATTTATCAAGCCTGCAGCCTCGGATCACCAGCATCTCAAGGTTTTAGTAGTCACAAATTTGCACATACTAGTATTTCCTTTCTTCGTCTTCGTTTTGCTCTCCTTGTTCAGGAACAGCTAAAAATACAAAGGTGGTCGGTCTACTCTCGCTTGGAGGCGATTTCGGCATCCAAACATCCTTCCGGGCCTTTGGCCGCGAGCAGCCCGAGCAGGGCGAGGGAGGTGTGGGGGAGCGATAACCGGCTCGGCCTTCCCAGGGCACGGGGCCGCCGAGCGACTGCGGGTTATCGCGGGAGGGCGGCGAGGCGGCCAACTCGTCCGCGATAGCCAGGCATCGCCAGGGCCTAGCGCTCCAGCTCCAAATCACTCCACCTCAGTAATGGCGTTCGGTGTCAAGTGGAACAGGCCGAGGGCGTCCGCGGCCGGGTTAAGGGGCGCGCGAACCGTCCCCGTCCCCGCCCCCGCCCCGGCGCGCCCGCCCGCGCGCGCTCCCGGCCGACCTCCCTCACGGGTGGAGGGGCGGCACGGCGCGCCGGAGTCTCCATCCTCCTCCTCCTCCTCCTCCTCTCCACTCCACTCAGGCCGGGAAGGGGGAGGACGGGGGAGGGCCGGAGCCGTCAGCCATTTTCCCTGCCAGTCCAAAACACACACGCACACACAGCGCCACGCTCACTCACACGCACGGACACACGCTCTCGGGCCGCCGGCCGCGCGCACCACGGAGGCTCGCGCGCGTCCGAGACGGCCCGGGCTTGGGGAGATCCCCCCACCCCGGCAGGCAGCGGCTCCCTAGGGGAGGGAGCGCTTACGCACACACACACCCCCTCGCGCCGTCCTCCCCAGCCCTCCGGCCAGCCTTAGGCCCCGGCCAGGCGAGGCGAGCGGCTCGGGCGCCGCAGGGCTCCGTACTCACCAAACACAACCCCGGGAGTCTCCTACGAAGCGGGACACGCGGAGGCGGGAGACGAGATGCAAAAGCTCGATCCCAGGACCGGGCCTAACCTGGGAGCATCCCAAGCCGGGGGCTGGCGAGGGACAAAAATATCAGAGGCTGCGGATGGCGGGCGGGCTCGCGGCACTCGACGCGTACCGACCAGGGGTCGGGCCCTCACCCTGGCCGCCCTGGGGCTGCAGCGGTGAGCACGGCCGCCGCCTCCCTCTCGGCCGCCGCAGCCCTCTTCCCCCTTCTCCCCCTCAGGCTGGGGCGCTGAGCTCAGACAAGCTCCGGGCGGTGCGTTTCTCCTGCGTCACCTCCTCCTGCTCCTCCTCCTGCAGCGGCAGTTTCACCTTCCCCTAGTCGCCGCCTCTGTCCCCCCACTCCGGGCCTGCTCGCTTAGCTAAGGCTCCTCTCCTCACTCCCGTCACCCACCCCAAGCCCTGGGGCGGTAAAGGCGGCCGCCTCCCTGGAGGGCGAGGCGGCGGCGGCCGGCTCCCGCGAGGCCTGGGAGCCGGTGCGGGCAGGGAGGGGGTTCGCAGGGACAGGGAGGAGGGCCCCGATAGGCCGTTTACCGAGAGCTTGCGGCTCCGCCGGTGGCGGAGTCTAGCTTCCGCAGCCTTGGGTACCACAGCCTCGTCAATATGGCGGACCCAACAAATCAAGACAAGACAAAAAGAAAAAGAAAGAAAACCCGCACGGCCAGTGGCAGTGGCGGTGGCGGAGTCTGAGGCGGCGGCGACGGCGGCGGCGGTGGCGGCGGCAGCAACAGCAGCGGCGGCGGCGCAGACTCCCACTCGTCTCAGCGCCGCCCAGGGCTCAGAGCTTCTCCGCCCCCATCAGGGTCCTCCCCCTCCGAGCCCCGCCCCTCAGCGCTCGGCCCGGCCCCTCCCCCGCCCACCCCGCTCGGGGCCAGCTGCTCCTCTCCCCCGCCACCTCTGGCTGGTGAGGGAACGAGAGGAAGAGCGCTGGGAGCCACTAGGGGGCCCAGGCGAGGCCGCGGACGCCTGGAACACCGCGAACTGGGTGGGGGAGGGGAAGACAATGCTAGGAAAGAGCATACCGTCGCTTCCGGACGGCCCCTCCAGGGGGTCATGCGAGGGAGCCAGAGACCCTTACATACCCCTCAGCTAGGGGACCGATCCAAGAGCAGACGAAGGACCCCGACCACTCCGAAGAGGAGGGGGGGGTGGGGGAAGGGAGAGGTCTGGCAAGCGGCCTGGGGACTGACTGTCGGGAATGGCAGGGATGTGGACAGGAGAGGGTTAAACACGCAAGCTACAGCCGCGTCGCCTAGTTTGACTAGGGCTGCTTGTTTTTGTTCCATTGTGAACCATGGCCCCACCATACAGTGCCCGGATGGTGACGTCACCGGCCTCCCCCTTTTCCGGGATGGTGTCGGAGGATGGGGGTGGGGGTTGACGGAAAGACGAGATTCCTGGGTCCCGGTGCTAGGCGTTTGCACCCGCGTTTCTTGAGGGTCTTGACTGTGCAGCTGACCTATGTCACGTGACACGAGGATAGGACAGGCCACAGAGCAGTGGTGCCAGGTCTTGAGGGTTTGGCCACCTGCACCCAGCCGATAGGGGGAAGGTGTGGCTTGAACTCCAGAGCGGGGGGGGGGGGCGGGGGGCTGCTTCCCACTCCACTTTGAGGGAGGCGCTTTAAGCAGCTCATTCACACGATCCTGCAGCATCAGTACCTAAAAGCATTTCGTCAGTCTTAAAGGCATAGTGACTGGGACTGAAGACATTTTGGACACCGGAATCCTTACAACAGTAAAGAGAAAAAATTATATACAATCCTAGACTCCTTAGGTACTCGGTCATACTAAATGTAGCAAAATGAACTTCTATTGCCATATCATCAACACCATTCAGTGTGAGAACCTGGGAGGGACTTATGAACCCATCCGCTATGTCAGGGACTATTTTCTGCATATTGAGAATCCGTACTACAAGCTGCGGAGGAAAAACTTAACAGCAATCTCAAACGCTGGTAGGTTTGAAACAATTCTATAATTTACCTAAAATTCACAAATGAAGAGAAAATAAATACAATTACTGATCGATATTTTATTTTTACTTAAAAATGCCTGTTGACAGCAAACAGGCTATGAAGTCAATTATATTTCATGTAGGATAGTTGAACTTACGCTATAAACACAGTCATTTCTTTTAAAAACATTTTTTCTATTTATTTCATATATGTGAGTACACTGTAGCTGTCTTCAGACACACCAGAAGGCGGCATTGGATCCCATTACAAATGGCTGTGAGCCACTATGTGGTTGCTGGGGATTGAACTCAGGACCTCTGGAAGAGCAATCAGTGCTCTTAACTGCTGAGCCATCTCTCTAGCCCAACACAATCATTTCTAATAAAGGAATGTTAAATGGAATCCCAAAGAATTTAGGTGACAGCACGTTACCGGTGTAATTTTTTAAAACCATTTCTCTATACAGCACAAGACTGTTTTCACCACAAAACTAATAGCTTACCCTAAACACATTATTTATAGTCCTTATATAACTCTTACCACATGCAATCTTGTTTATATAATTATTTCTGTGCGTGCTTTCCCTTGCTTATGGAGCCTCCAGAGAGAGCCTACCAACCATGTAACACTCTTCATTTGCTAAGTACATGGTACGGTGGGTTTTATTTAATCCTCAGAACCCTCGGAAACAAACGGATAGGTATTTCTAGCCTCGATTTTAGATAGGAAAACAAAACAGGTAAATCATCAGTTTAAGATCAACAAGACTGGTAAGTACATGTAGTTCTTTTAGCCATATCTAAAGTGCATCCTTAACAGAAATGTCCACAGTAGCCAATTCTATTCAGCATTATACTTGAGGTTCTACTCAGAGAAGGAAAAGAAATGAAAGATACCCAGATAAGAAAGGAACAATTAAAACTTTCTTGCAAATAACATAATCTTATTCAGGGAAAACCCTAGGTAATTCAATATTAAAAAACAATAAAAAAATACATGATTTTTTTAAACAAGACTAAGGTTAGAGATCTGTCTACCTCCATTCATCCTCTCAAAAAAAAGCTATCACATTATACCCTATAAATATGATTACTATGTGTCAATTTAAAATAACAATCTAACTCTTTTTAGACAACCAACAGAATGGTTTTTTTAAAGTTTCTGTAAATCATTTATCTAATAAGGAATTAACATCCACAATATTAATTTCAACTCAACAGCAAAACAAAACCCTTCAATAAAGAAGTAAGCAAAAGGGTCTAGAGTGACTTCTAGGACATCCAGGACTACACAGAAAAACTCTGCCCAAAATACCAGCAAAACCAAAAACAAACCAAAACAAACAAAAACAAAAACAAACCAAAAGGGGCTGGTGAGATGGCTCAGTGGGTAAAGGTACTTGCTATGAAGCCTGACAACCTGAGTTTGATCCTTGGAGCCCACATGGTGGAAGAAGTAAATAGGCTCCTTCAAGTTGTCCTCTGAACTCTTGTAATGCATGTACACACACACATACACACACACACACACACACACACAATTTTAAAAATGTAAAAACTAAGCAAAGGGAAGTGAGTAGAAGGCAGTTACAGTTGTCTGTAATCCCAGCATGGCAGAGGCAGAGGCAGAGGGGCAGAGAGGGAGGCAGAGAGGCAGAGGCAGAGAGGCAGAGGCAGAGAGGCAGAGGCAGAGAGGCAGAGAGGCAGAGAGGCAGAGAGGCAGAGAGGCAGAGAGGCAGAGGCAGGACAATGTTCAGTTTGAGTCCAGCCTGGGTTATATAGTCAAACTCTATCTCAAAAAGGTAAAATTAAAATTTTAAAATGAAAATAGGCAAAGGATTTAAACACACATTCATCGAATATGTGAATGGCCAATAAATACATGAAAAAAATAAATACCTAACATGGTCATTCATTAGAGAAATGCAAATCAAAACCATGTGAGATAACACTTCGTAGTCATTAAAAATACTATTGCAGAAAAAACAAGCTATCTAGCAAGGAGATAATGAGTGCCCAAATGCAGAGAAATTGAAATTCTACATTGCTGGTGGAGCTGCTACTGAAAGCCATAAGGCAGATCTTAAAAAAACAAACAAACATAACATTACTAATTCTAATTCTAGATAAAGCCCAAAGAACTGAAAGCAGGGACCCAAACAAATGCTTGTATACCAAAGTTCATAGTCACAATAGCCAAATGTAGGAACCACCCAAATGTTGAGTAGATGAATGGATAAACAAAATGTGCAAGACATGTACAATGAATGTTACTCATCCTTAAAAAGGAATGAGCCTCTGACAGACACTAGAACATACATGAACCTTGGAAACATACTGAGTAAAATAAGCGGGACACAAAAGCTCCCATGTGATTTCACCGCTATACCAAGAATAGACAAAGTAGGATAGAAGCTGCTGGAGCAGGAGGGGTAAGGATGGGAGCTTCGGTTTTAGGGACATGGGATTTCCATGGAGATGACAAAAATGGTACAATATTGTTAATGCACTTAATGCCACAGTACAGCACAGTTAAGGTAATTACAATGGTAAATTTTAGGTATGTTCTATTTACTATGTATTTTTAAGGGTGAAAGGCTAAGGGTGCACCTCAGTAATGCCTAGTACAAGTGAGGCTCTGGAGTCAATCCTCAGAGTTCTCCCACCCCCATTCAAAGAGGAAAATATTCCAATCAAATATTGGTAATTTTCTATGGGATCTACATATTCTACTCTTAGCAGCACCTCTAGTTTTAAGTCTTAGTTGTCCAAGCTACTCCCCAGGAGGACGTGTACATTTGGCTCCCAGGCTGGGTATGGCTACAGGATTGGCCTCTGTGACATCTTATATTCAGTTCATGAGTCAGGAAAAGTAAGTCCAACGCCACAGGATAACTGAAATGAAAACTCACTGTATGCAAGCCCTTCCTTCTCACGCCCTTTCTCTTGCTTTCTCTTTTCTAACACTTGTCCTTTCAGGTTGAAGACTGTGATTATTTTTTAACTTCCTGGTTCTTTACCATCAGGACAGAACTTTATTATATTCTATTTCCTCATAAAATTTCCCATTGCATTCTATCCCCTCCCCAACTCAACCCCAAAAAATATTTGCTAAGTATATTCATTGCTTACTAGCATACATCCTGAAATGTAGGCTTTTTTGAGGACAAATTTCAAAGAAGTTCTGTAGGCAAGAGGTTAAATGTTTCTCCCCATAAAAAAAAATCTCTCATTAGAAATGATCTGTTGGGGGCTGAAGAGATGGCTCAGGTCAAGGGCACTGAGAGGTCTTCCAGAGGTCCTGAGTTCAATTCCCAGCAACTACACGGTGGCTCAAAACCATCTGTAATGGGATCTCATGCCCTCTTCTGATGTGTCTGAAGACAGCAACTGTGTACTCACATAATTTAAAACAAAAACAAAACAAAACAAAACAAAAATAAAAAAAATGATCTGTCCATCTTGCTCTGACGGTGCCTCTCTGAAACTAACCTATTTGTAGTCAAGAACTTGGATATAATGTCCAGCAAGAACACCAAGAATAACCCTGGTGTTGGATCATCTCTGTGTCTCAGGGATATACACACAAAGGAGACATGTCCTATACTTGCCTACTTGAGAGAGTTAAAGTAAATGCTTTAATCCTAGTATCTAAACCAGCAGTCACCAATGAATATCATAGGCATTACAAGGAAAGCATCAAGGCTAAGCTAGTTTACGCTTATTATAAGTCAACGAATATTTAAGATTATTAAATATGGGGGACTGGAGAGATGGCTCAGCGGTTAAGAGCACTGACTGCTCTTCCAGAGGTCCTGAGTTTAAATCCCAGCAACCACATGGTGGCTCACAACCATCTGTGATGAGATCTGATGCCCTCTTCTGGTGTGTCTGAAGACAGCTACAGTGTACTCATCATAAAATAAATAAATATATCTTTTAAAAAAGATTATTAAATATGTCTTGAGAGTTTAGTTTATATATGAAATAGGATAGTTGTCTCAAATTTCATAATAAAGCCTTAATATATTTGATATTAAGTTTTGAAACCAAACAGAAATTTCTAAACTATTCACAAGAAAGCCATTTTAATCAATCGTGTTTTCCTCTCCTGGATTTTATGCTATTTTCATTTTTTCATCTATTTACAACTTGTAATTAGTGGTGATTCCTTTTTTGTTGTAAATATTCTCTTTTCTCTTTTGTATTTTAATTTTGAAAAGTTTGCAGAAAGCTTCCTAGATTGTGTCAGATTTCACGAAGCCCAGGGTTTCCCCCATTATCTCATTAGAAACTCTGAATCAAGCCTGGCAGTGGTGGCACACACCTTTAATCCCAGCACAGAGGCTGAGGCAGGCAAATGTCTGAGTTCCAGAGCAGCCTGGTGTACAGAGTGAGTTCCAGAAAAGCTAAGGCTACAGAGGGAAACTGTCTTTCAAGGAAGGAAAGAAAGGTGGTGGGCTTGGGGGGACGACAGGACACTGACTGGGGTGCCAGCATCCATTTCTCTCTGCTTCCTGAGTGTGGATGTCTCAAGCTGCCTCAAGCATCATGATAGATACATAGTACAACAATGAGCCGACATAAACTCTTCTTTCCTTAAGTTGGCTTTGCTAACTCTTTTGTCATAGAAATAAGAAAAATAATTCAGTGCCTATGCAGTTTGTGCATATTTTTGTGATAGCTTCTTCCAGTGAATGCACAACACAGAGTTGTTTACAGCAACCTTTTAAAAGCCAAGAAAAGCACAATGCACACACATGTAACAAGATGACATAGTTTTCGCCTTGATTTTCTTCCTTCCTTCCTTCCTTCCTTCCTTCCTTCCTTCCTTCCTTCCTTCCTTCCTTCCTTCCTTCCCTCCCTCCCTCCCTTCTTTCTTCTTTCTTTTATTTTCTTTTCTTTTTTCTTTTCTTTTCTCTTTCTTTCTTTCTTTCTTTCTTTCTTTCTTTCTTTCTTTCTTTCTTTCTTTCTTTCTTTTTCTTTCTCTTCTATTGGCTTCGAGACAGGGGGTCTCTCTATAGCCCTAGCTGTCCTGAACTTCACTATGTAGACAGACTAGTCTCAAACTTACAGAGCTCCATCAACCTCTGCCTCTTGAGTGCTGGGATTAAAAGTATGGGCCACCATGACCAGCTCACCTTGGTTTTCAATCTGTCAGTGCCCCAAGCCTGTGGGGGGAAACTGCATGGCTCTGCAGGTTGCCCAAAAGGGTCCACATGTAGGAACAAAAACAGAGGACTCACAAGGCAGCAGGCCAGACTACCAAAGAAAAGAAGCCACGGAAAAGCACAGGTGACAAACACCTATTTCACTAACACGTTGCTTTTCAAACTGTTGATACTCTAAAGCAGATTCCTTGGTTAATTAACACCATACCATCGTTAATAATAAGTGATTTCTTCCTTTAAGAATGAGCACTTCCTTGCCAGGCACTGGCGGCACACGCCTTTAATCCCAGCACTTGGGAGGCAGAGGCAGGCAGATTTCTGAGTTCCAGGACAGCCTGGTCTACAGAGTGAGTTCCAGGACAGCCAGGGCTACACAGAGAAACCCTGTCTCGAAAAAAAAAAAAAAAAAAAAAAAAGAATGAGCACTTCCAGTTGTGCTCTCTATGTTAGATTTATCTGTATCTGGCTATTGTGCAGTTAGCACCAGAGACTAGATAGCTCTAGGCATTCAAGATTTGAAAATTGAGACCTGAAAAGGCTGGCTGAATCCCAGAGCTCACTCACCCCCCCCAACAGGAAAAGTCAGTTAATATTTGTCCAGTGAGTCTATGGTCTTCATTTAAAGTGTTAGGAGACTCCTTTGCTTTACATTATGGGGATCTTTGGAGGTTCTGCTTAAATGTGAAAGGTTTGTCTAGTTTGTGCAAATCACCATAGTGTAAAATTATTAGATCTTTTTGTGTTTTTCTTATAAGCAAAGCGTAACTCTGTGTTGCTCTAAGAAGTACAGCTTTCTCCAGTGTGAGAGGGTATCACATAATTACACAGGTTACACCTACTCCTGGCCCTATCATGTCTTAGTAACTCCAGTTCCTCACAAGGGTATAGCTCAGATACTTGTCTGGAGTGTTCTGAATTTTGCAGATCTTCCCTATTGACAATAGAAGCCTCCTAAGTTTATTGTACACAGAAAACCAACATGATTCTATTAATCTTTTTCATATCAAAACATGATATCCTACAGGACCGATGTCTTGATCTTTTAGCTAGCTTTGTCATTCGGAAAACAAGAAAAAGTCTGGGGCTGAAGAAATGGCTCAGCATCAGAACACTTGCTGCTCTTACTGACGACCAGATTCACTTCCCAAGCACCCACAT
>NC_034613.1:6194967-6244387 GCF_900095145.1 Mus pahari | reverse complement strand
GAAATGAACCCAAACACCTATGGTCACTTGATCTTTGACAAGGGAGCTAAAACCATCCAGTGGAAAAAAAGACAGCATTTTCAACAAATGGTGTTGGCACAACTGGCAGTTATCATGTAGAAGAATGCGAATTGATCCATTCTTATCTCCTTGTATAAAGCTCAAGTCTAAGTGGATCAAAGAACTCCACATAAAACTAGTGACACTGGCACACCTTTAATCCCAGCACTCAGGAGGCAGAGACAGGTGGATTTCTGAGTTGGAGGTCAGCCTGGTCTACAAAGTGAGTTCCAGCACAGCCAGGGCTATACAGAGAAACCTTTTCTCAACACCCCCCCCCAAAAAAAACTAGAGACACTGAAATTTATAGGGGAGAAAGTGGGGAAAAGCCTCGAAGATATGGGCACAGGAGAAAAATTCCTAAACAGAACAGCAATGGCTTGTGGTGTAAGATCAAGAATTGACAAATGGGATCTCATAAAATTACAAAGCTTCTGTAAGGCAAAAGATACTGTCAGTAAGACAAAAAGGCCATCAACAGATTGGGAAAGGATTTTTACCAATCCTAAATCTTATAGGGGACTAATATCCAATATATACAAAGAATTGAAGAAGCTGGACTCCAGAAATTCAAATAACCCCATTTCAAATGGAATACAGAGCTAAACAAAGGATTCTCAACTGAGGAATAAATACCAAATGGCTGAGAAGCACCTGAAAAAATGTTCAACATCCTTAATCATCAGGGAAATGCAAATCAAAACAACCGTGAGATTCCATCTCACACCAGTCAGAATGGCTAAGATCAAAAATTCAGGTGACAACCAATACTGGCGAGGATGTGGAGAAAGAGGAACACTCCTCCATTGCTGGTGGGATTGCAAGCTTGTACAACCACTCTGGAAGTCAGTCTAGTGGTTCCTCAGAAAATTGGACATTGTTCTACCGGAAGATCCAGCAATACCTCTCGTGGGCATATACCCAGAAGATGTTCCAACTGGTAATAAGGACACATGCTCCACTATCTTCATAGCAGCCTTATTTATAATAGCCATAAACTGGAAAGAACCCAGATGTCCCTCAACAGAGTAATGGATACAGAAACTGTGGTACATTTTCACAATGGAGTACTACTCAGCCATTAAAAACAATGAATTTATGAAATTCTTGGGCAAATGTATGTATCTGGAGGATATCCTGAGTGAGGTAACCCAATCACAAAAGAAGTCACTTGATATGCACTCACTGATAATTGGATATTAGCCAGAAACTTAGATTACCCAAGATACAATTTGCAAAACACAAGAAAATCAAGAAGGAAAACCATCGTGTGGATACTTCATTCCTCCTTAGAATTGGGAACATAATACCCATGGAAGGGATTACAGAGACAACGTTTGGAGCTGAGACAAAAGGATGGACCATCCAGAGACTGCCCCACCCGGGGATCCATCCCATAATCAGCCACCAAACCCAGACACTATTGCATATGCCAGCAAGATTTTACTGAAAGAACCCTGATATAGTATCTCCTGTGAGGCTATGTCAGTGCCTGGTAAATACAGAAGCAGATGCTCACAGTCAGCTATTTGATGGAACACAGGGCCCCCAATGGCAGAGCTAGAGAAAGTACCCAAGGAGTTGAAGGGGTCTGCAACTCTATAGGTGGAACAACAATATGAACTAACCAGTACCCCCAGAGCTCGTGTCTCTAGCTGCATTTGTAGCAGAAGATGGCCTAGTCGGCCATCAGTGGGAAGAGGTCTTGCAAACTTTATATGCCCCAGTACAGGGTAACGCCAGGGCCAAAAAGTGGGAGTGGATGAGTAGGGGAGCAGGGCAGGGGAGGGTATAGGGAACTTTCAGGATAGCATTTGAAATGTAAATGAAGAAAATATCTAATTAAAAAGAACTGAAAAGAAAAGAACAAAAGTAATATTTAATATAATAATGGCTGAGAATTTAACAGTATTTATAATTATTTACTTTTATTTTATGTGAATACGTTTGCCTTGATGTATGTTGGAATGGATAAGAGACTGAAAGGACTCAGATGCCTTGAACCAGGACTTATGGAGGCTAGAGTTGTAGGAACAGCAGTTGTGAGGAGAACTGGAGTTGTGAGCTGCCATGTACATGCTGGGGCCTTTCAAGAACAGTCAGCGCTCCTAAATTCCTGATCCACCTCTCTAGCCCCGAATTCCCCAGTTTTATTTCGTCTTGTTTTGAGTGTATCTTATGTAGGCCTAGCTGTCCTGGAACTCTCTCTATAGACCAGGCTGGCTTCTGCCTCCTGAGTGCTGGGGTTAAAGGTGTGCACCACCACTGCCAGGCTGAATTTCTCCCAAATTAACAATGATGGACACCAACTGCAGATCCAGGATCAAAAAACAGGAAGCAGAATAAATTCCCCTCCCCCAATTGGTACCTGGGTATCATATGCAATTGTATAATATCAAATATTATATTCATTGTAGAATTTTTGGGAAGAAAGGAGAGGAAAGATGGCCTTAGGTTTCTCTTTGGTACCCTTGAACATGAGAGTAGAATGAAATCTTTAAAGTGCTGGGGTTGGCACACAAACTAGAATTCTGTATCCAGCCAAAATACTCTTTAAATGTGAAGGAGAAATAAAGATTCTTCTCAAAGTTTTGTGGCTGGTAGAATTATCTAGAATGAAATTTTCAAATAAGCTCTTCAATTATATAGGTCAGAAACTCAGCTCTCCAGTGAGAGAAGGCTAGAAAAGAAATCAATGGAGGTAGGATAAAATCATTGGTATTTCTCCTTAACTGACCTAACAGTAGTTTGCTCAAAATCATAATAGTGGAAGAATATTCAGTGTCTATATCTGATAGATAACTAAAAAAAATGACAGGCATGCCATGAGCAATGGGAGAGAGAATTCAGGAATATTCTGTTAGAAATTTCTTTAATACCTAAAAGTGGTATAGTTATTTGTAAGTAGACTCAGATTAATTATAAATATATATTACAAACTCTAAGGGCAAGTTCATTGGGGTTTGTTTCTAAGACAGTCTCCCTATTTTACCCAGGCTAGCCCCAAACTCACTGGGCCCAAGGGATCTTCCTATATGAGTTACCCAAGTAGTTGAGAATATGTTTTTGTCCCTGGTGTTGTGTAACAAAAATTTTCCTGGGGAGACAAATTGTACATGTCTACTTGCCCAGGTAGGGAACCCCAGACAGAGCAAAGTATGAATACCACCTAAGTCCATTTTGGTGAACCAATGAGTTTTATTACAGTTACTTATAGGAATATGGGTAAGGGGTTACTTATAGAAATAGAAATGACTCAAAGACAGCTGCACCACCAAAGCCCACCCAGCGTGAGTGACAGTTCGCAAAACTGGGATCCTGGTGCACTCTGCACAGCCTGCAGGCAGCTCAACATGTTGGAAAGTGTCATTTCCAGATGTCTCAGTTATTCTAAACCTCTTCCAGGCAGCTTGGCTCCTCTGGTCTCAGGATCTTATTTGCAGATTTGTTTGTTTGTTTGTTTGTTTATTTGGTTGGTTGGTTGGTTGATTGGTTTTTTCGAGACAGGGTTTCTCTGTGTAGCCCTGGCTGTCCTGGAACTCACTCTGTAGACCAGGCTGGCCTGGAACTCAGAAATCCGCCTGCCTCTGCCTCCCAAGCGCTGGGATTAAAGGCGTGCGCCACCACGCCCGGCAGCAGGTTTTTATTTTATTTGGTTTTCCTCTGAGAGTCTTATTTGCAGGCCAGCTTCCTAGTCTGAGAAAATGGTCAGCTTTTACTTTGGCAGGGAGGGGCCTCCTGAATCTGGTCAGTTTCAGGAACTTTCTGAAGCTATTTTGAGTTATTTAATATCTTGTTTAAATTAAAGAGCTTCCCTGTAGGATATAATGTTTCAATCTTGGAAGAAACTGTTACACAACACCTGGTTGGGAGATTTTTAAAAATGATCATAATCATCCTTTCTCCTTCAGCTAACTCCTCCTAGATATACATCTCTACCTTGACATTGCCTCCCAACTTTCTGCACACTTTTAATCTTTTTCTTAAAATAACCCATCCCATCATGTCCAATTTGTTATAGGTATAGGCCATTCACTGGAGCATGGTCCACTACCAGGAACCATCAACCGCCAATAGCGTCTCAATTGAGGTGGGGCTCCTGAGCTCCTCCCTAGGGGATTATTCATTTTCAGTATAATTGACATGCTAGGAAAGGAGAGAAGATAGAACCATATAAAATGCTCAATTAACACCAGAGAGGGTAGAAAAAGAGTGGAAGAGATCAAAGAACAAGGTCAGAGAACAGAAAGGAATAACAAACTTGGGAGACAGAAATAGAGCTATATTGATAGCCACTTGAAGTGTAAGTCAGCCAAATACACCAATTAAAAGACAGCAGAACCAGGCCTGTAGCTTAGTGGTAGAAGCAAGGCTTACAATGTATGGTACTCTGTGTGGCATCTCCAGCCCAACCAAGGAAGGCGATGGCCTGTGAGCTGGAACAGGAACCAGGAGAAAGAAGGAAGGAGCTAGTCAGAGGGGATTAAAAGAAAATACCTACTATTTGTTGTCTAAGAAACTCATTTTAAATATTAAAGGCACTGAAAGATTAAAAGATGGCCTTGCCTTTAATCCCAGTAATTGGGAAGCAAAGACAAGTAGATCTCTGAGTTCAAAGCCAGCCAGAGCTACAAAGTAAAATGCTGTCTCAAAAAACAACAACAGTTTTAAAAAATGGCATTTTTGTCTTCTTAACACTAACGAAAAGCAAGCTGAAGCATTTATTGCCAACAAAAATGCTTCAATGAATACTGGTGACCCTAATTCTCCTATTCTTATGTAGAAGTCAGAGTTTGGGTTGTACCTATAGTTCACACAAAGCCCCACATTCCATCCCAAGACTCCCCATAAAACTACACAAGGCAGAGGCCTACATCTAACCCCAGCATTGTGGAGGCAGGAGGAGCAGATGTTTCCAGGTTGGGCTACATGAAGCTCTGTCTAAAACAAAACAAAAAAGATGATCACTCTTCTGTTCTGATGTACGAAACAGATTCAGTAATGTATAGAGATCCATAACTAATTATTTGTATGCATATATCACTTTTCACATTTTAACACCAATGGCTATCATTCACTGTTTATTATGCACTAATCACTCCTCTTATCACCCATATTAACTCTTGTAATCCTTGAAATCAACCTTAAGTTAGGTATTACTGTCATTACATTTTAGATAAGAGAGGTTAAGCATTTAGTCAGAGTTCTGTGATTTTTCATCTGAGAGTCAAAATTTAGATATACATGATGGGGCCCTCATGACTGTTTTTACCCTTTCTGTAGGGGTTACACATGTATGTCGTGTGTGTGTGTGTGTGTGTGTGTGTGTGTGTGTGTGTGTGTGTGTGTGTGTGTGTGTGTGTGTGTGTGTGAGATGTGTGGGAGCGCTACTGGAGGACAGAGGTTATTTCAGATCCCTGGAGTTGGAGTTACAGGTGGTTGTGAACTGCCTGGCATGGGTGTTGGGAATTAACTTGGGTCTTCTGAAAGAGCAGCTAGTGTTTTTAATCACTGAGTCATCTCTCCAGCTCCCCACTGGAGTCACAGTCTCTCACTGACCTAGAAATTGACAAGAAAGCTACACTGGCTGGCCAGTGAGCCCCAGATATTCATCTATGTCCACCTCCCCATTGCCATCATTGTAAGCATATACCACCACATCTGGCTTTTTTTCATGTGGGTTCGGGGGATTAACTAGCTATTGAGCTATCTCCTCAACCACCACTTTTCACCTTTCTATATTACTACATATAAACATAGCCATGGGATGGACTAGCAGGGTACCTAACTACAATAGTCAGTATTTTATAGTATTAGCTTTTTACTGCTATTATGTTTCATTGAGCCTGGGGTACCATCTATTATAAGATACGTCACTAGATCAAATGCCACTGACAAGGAAAGAAGATGCTGTCAATCACAATGATGGAAGATTCCACCCAGTGATGGAAAATACATTCCAGTTTCAAAGGCATGAGAAAATGTACTTTGCAGAACAAATAAAACTCAGTGTTAGGAATTTAAATTCATGTTTAGAGTCCAGTGGCTTTAACAACTGTCACTGTCCCAAAGGTCCCTACTCTTACATACCCAGTTTTGAGTGTACCTTTGAGAGGTTAACTTGCTTATTTAACTGCCTATTTGATGTCTCCATGTATATTTTACAGTTATCTCAAAACTGCATGAGTTTTCATTTTCTACCATCTTATATGGTTACTCTATTCTTCCAAATTATTCAGACCAGATACCCTGGAGTCAACAGATTCTGGTACTTCTACCTTTAACAAAAGCTCACAGTTTGGGTATTTCTCACCATCCTCATACACCAGAACACCTGTAGCAGAGATGCTAGCTGCTCACCTCAGCCATGCTTGCCTCTTCCTTTTGGGAACACATTTTTTTCCAGCTACCTCTGCAGGCAGATATAGCCATATGATGAAATTATGGCATTTTGTTGGTGGTGTTGGTGTACATGTGTTGAGACAGGGGTCTCGTATAGCCCAGGCTAGCTGACCTGGAATTCAATATATACCCAAAGATAACTCTGAACATCTGCTCTTCCTGCCTTTTACCTTCAAAGCACTGAGATTACAGGAATGCACCACCCATACTCCATATTAGCACTGATGGATGCATCCCAGAGCCCTAAGTATGCTAGGTAAGCACTCTACCAACCAAGCCACATTCCCAACCCATCTGATGAGATGGCAGTTGGTAGAATATGAGAAGAAATTGTTGGCTATAAAACTCCAATAGTATTAACTGCATTTCTCCCCTTCCAGTTTGTTGGAATGGCCATGACTCTGCATTGTCCCCTCAATGAGGACTTTGGTTGCTATGTGTTGAAAGCAACAGAGTCCCTGTCAGCCAGGGTTTCTGACTACTTAGAGGAATGCCCTTTGACCTGTTCACCTGCCCAATATCATAAGATGAGCAATTGTATTTTGGAGGGTTCTGAGCAGTGGGCACTGAAGGAACTGATATTGGAGTTCAGAAAGATGGAGAGCCACATTAAAAAGCAGCAAAATTCTTGATTAAAATGTCATCTGTGATAAATTGGAAGCCATACAAAATGCCTCCTGTGCCAATAACTTCATGGAAAGGGGACAGAAGGCAATGTGAGGTGTGCATTGGTGGTTATTTGCTGTGTTTAGCAAAGGAGGGAGGGAGAGGAAGTGGGGGGGGGACGACAAACTCAGGCAAGAACTGGCTGATTGAAGAGTAGAAAGGCAAAGTCAGAGTTGGGAAATTTGGAAACTGGGTTTAAAAACTGGCCTGTCTCTTTGTCCAAAATACTAGAAGACAGACCAAGAAGAGCTTTGTGCAACCAAGTGTCGGGGAATGGCCCCAGTATAACATGCTGATGACTTTGCACATCTTCATCTAGGCCACATGAGCAAGGCTTAACTGCAGTCTGAAAGGAGTCTTGGCAGAGTGCCCTATGATTGCTCCTGGAACAGGCAGAGATAAGGACAGGGGCTGCTGCAAGGGAGTTCCTTGTCCCTATCTTGTGGGAGAGCGCCACAAGGCCATTTCTCACCCATCTTCTGTTTGAGGGAGGACAGTCCTTCCCATCCTCCCTGATTCCTAGCTTAAGGACATCCACAGGTTTCTGTGGCATACTAGGGTACTGCTGTTGTGCACTGAGATCTGGCTTCTGCATGGCTGAGTAGCCTACCTGCCACTCAGGTCGTTTGGTTTGTCCTTTGGCGCCTTAGGTTAGACATCCTCCTGTAGAACGCAGATGTGGAGCACTGACGCCACGTTGATCCCATTTCACAGCTCTTTAAGTAATATCATTCCTACCCATTTGACCCTTGTTATGTAGTACCAGCCAAGTCAGCAGAAGGGTAGCATGCCAGCTTAAAACTTTCTGATTTTAAGTATACAGCAAGAAAGAAGGAACTTGCCAGTCTGTCTGTATACTTAAAAACTGGAACTGTATTTTGTTTTGTTTTGTTTGTTTTTCAAGACAGGATTTCTCTCTGTAACAGCTCTGGCTGTTCTGGAACTTACTCTCTAGACCAGGATGGCCTCAGACTCACAGAGATCCACCTGCCTCTGCTAGGATCAAAGGCACATGCCACCACTACTCAGCTTCTGGAACTGTATTTTAAGAGAACATATTTGTTAACATCCACTACAATTTTTAAAATACACATTCTTTCTGACTCAGTAATTCTACTACTCTGAATCTATCCTAGAGAAACAACAAGGACACTGGGATTAATCATAGAACTTTTGTGATAGTTAAAACAGGGCCATAAGCCATGGTGTATACATGCTGGGCACTACCCTGCAGTAGTTATAAAAGAAACAAACTATGTGGAATGACTTCCAAAATAAATGATTTAGTAAATAAGGGAAATTAGAAAAAAAGATCATTATACCATGAGCTGAAATTTAAAAACCTATAACAATGCCATATATTTCAAAGAACAAATACTTATACGTTAAAAAGTACACATCAATGCTAACTAATACAGTAATTGCTTCATGAGAGGGGTGAGGAGAAGGCAATCAGGATTGGGAGTATAGATGGAGAGGGCTGCAGTCTTATTGTAATAATAAACTGTCTTTCAAAGACAATGAAGACTAGTGCAACAACAATCAATTGTTTTATAAAAGCCATTTGGCTGTGCTGCAGACCCCGTCCCTCTTCCTGATCGGTTTAACATATACTGGTCCAGTTGCAACTGCTAGCAGAACTCTAGGGAGCCAATGCAGTTCACCAGTGACTAATAAAGCGATTCTGTTAGTCAGGAAAGGAGGCCATATTAATAATTTGAAGTAACTAGCCAAGGGGATAAAAGGAACACTCTGTGGTATTATGGAAGTGGTGATGTCTCAGGTATGGGGAGGAGGAGCTCCGTGGGGCTGGGCCCAGGCCCCATGAAGGGATGCTGCTCACCTCATGGTGACATTTTCTGAAGCTGGTAACTGCAAACAACTGAGCTGGACACTCAGGGAAGGCACAGCTGGTACCAAGGAGAAGTGGCTCTGGGGGAAGCTGAGAGGCACAGGAAGCTGACAGGAAAGAAAAAGAAAAAGCATTTAAGTTCCTTCACCCTCCTCGAGCCTGTCAGTCCCTTCTATGCCTCTCACAGCCAGAGCCAAGCAGGAAGTCACCAGCAAAGAACATATGTGGCTTACAGAGTCTGGAGTCAAAATCTAGACTATAGGCGCAGGAGGCACAGCATGATGGCAGTGTGCCTAGCAACTGAGTGGTCCTGGGTTCCATCCTTCTTCCCCCAAAAGTGGACACGATGACACAGGCCTGTCATTTTTAGAAATGAGGTAAAAAGAGTAAGGTGTCCTTTATCTAAATTAGACAGGAGGCTATTTTCAGGGAAGAAGGGGACCAATGAGAGGGGAAAAGAGGGACAGGAGAGAGTCATGGCGTAGTGAATATCAGTACAATGTTATATACATAGGAGAGTGTCCAAATGAAGCCCGTTATTTTGCATGATAACAAAAAAGCCAGGTTGTAATAAAATATATAAACACTAAGCAAATGACTGGATAAACATTTATGAATTGTACAGGCCTGGACTGTCTACACTCATGACAAAAGCATTTACATATCTCAGATTATCCCTTCACTAAATGCTCATCTCCTACTTCCAATGTTCTTTCTGAGCCTGAATGCATTTAACGTAAATCTATCATTCTAGATGCTGTAAGAGTTTATAAAGGAAAGACAAGATGCAGGCTTTCCATTCATCTGCCAACTTTATCATCACTAGCTTGGCATCCTAGCAACTTCCAAAACATGTATTCAAGTAGGACTTTGAACCCCGTGGGCTTTTTAAAAAAATTATGTATCAATATGTAGAGTGTTTCACAATCACAAGTTGGTTTGTTTTGTTTTGTTTTTTGTTTTTGGCTCTTTTTTTTTTTTTTAGAGGAATGGGGTAGTAGAGTTTGAACCTAGAGCCTTGTGCGTGCTAAACAAGCTCCCTTCCACAAAACTACACTAACAAGCATTATACTTCATTACAGTTCAGATTGTTCTATCCTGGGCATCTTAGAAAGTGTACAGTTTTATTTCCATCCTTAATTTCTAGTAAGAGGATCTTCCAGGTTCATGTTCTATCTATCCAGCCTCGGACCTGGAATTAGCCATTTCTCTAAGGAGCTCTGAACTGTCTGTTTTAAATGATATTTAAACAGCACAATCAACATGTAGTCTTGACTGACATTTTGGTATAATTTCTTTTTTGTCTCTACATTATGCCTTTTAGAAAAGGAAATTATGACAAACTCCTATTTCCAGTCTAAGGAGTAAAAGGGTTTCCAGTTAATTTCCTTGATTTACATCTCTCTTCCCATGTGTAAAATCTTAGTTCTTAATGGTGTTAACATAATAACCTATCTGGTTTACTCCACTATACAAATAATAGTTCTTGGATAATGATATTAATGTTACTAGTGACAAGTAGATCACTGAGTGTCATTTAAGATTTATCTAGTTATTTTTGTCCTTGGAACCCAGACACAGGGGGATACATAGCAAAAATACTTTAAGTCACTTGAAATAATTACTGTGTACTTTTGCCATGCACTTTATAGTTAGGATCCTCCCCCCCCCTAAGTTCAACTTTAAAAACTATCCTTTTTTCTTTTTTGCTTATATTCAGTTTTTAAATGATTAAAAACCAATTTTACAGTTCTCAATTTAGTGATGTACTACAGCTTAACAGCTTATATAACAAACTAGTGGTGTGAAACAACAAGCATATAGACATGGTCAGAAACCTGGGGCAGCTTAGCTTAGCAGTCATGGGTTAAAGGCGCTCAAGTCAGGCTTTCTTACCAAGCTGCAAGCACCTTAAGGCTGGTTCAGAGTTGGAGGCATGGCTTCCAAGATGGCCCCTCACAGGGCTCTCATTGGGTCTCAGATTCTCCTCAGGAGTTCCTACTTGGCAAAGCAAAGACTTTCCCAGAGAACAAAAGATTCAGGAGCGAGAAGGGGTAAAAAAAGGAAGCTACATTGTGTCTAAAACGTAACTGTGGAAGGGGTCACACTGCCCAACCAAGGCACCCTGTGGGTTGGACACCACAAGGGTCTGAATACTGAGAGATGCTTATCATTAAAGGTTATCTTTTACACAAAACTAAAAACAAAACAAAACAACAAAAAGTATGAAGCAAAATACATTCAAAGAAACTAGCTCCCGCCTTTGAACATTCTAAATTCCTTCCCTCCACCTTTAGGAAACCACTTTTATTAATTCCTGCTTTATTTTCCCAGTATTTTTGTTTTGAAAAATACCAGAAAATAGGCAGACTTGCAGCCCCCAAGACTGATTTGCTGCAAAACATTCCTGCTCCTTGCTTTTTTTCAGCGCCAGTACTGTTCTCCCCCTCCCCCCTCCCCCAGAAGGGCAGGGGTGGGGGGCATCACTCATGACAGGGTTTCTGGTTGTCCTGGAACTGTAGACCAGGCTGATCTCCATCTCAGAAACCTGCCTGCCTCAGCCTGCCAAGTGCTGGGATCAAAGGCGTGTGCCATCACTGCCTGGCTCAACACCATACTCTTAACAGCAGCATACAGATGTCATCAGTCCACTGTGGCACTTCATTCAACTCTGCTATGTAATTACTGTCCTTTAGTCACGAAAGTTTAGTGTTTCAATGCCTTCATCATTTTTGCAATTATTCTTCACCTTTAGGGTATCTAAATTGCTTATCATTTTTGTCATTATAAGTAATGCTATATAGTAAATATCCTTGTGTATGAAGCTTTTCTGGATATGCAGTTATCTTAGACAACTTGACTTAAAGGTACAGATTTATCAAGTCCAAGGTCTACTTTGTGCCTGTTTTATACATTGTCAAATTGATCCACATTAAATACAACCGTATAACATTCATACATAGAACAGAGAAAGTGTTCATTTTGTCTGGGTTCTTTTGTTCTTGTTTTTCTTTTCTTTTCTTTTCTTTCCTTTCCTTTTCTTTTCTTTTCTTTTTTTTTCTTTTTTTTTTTTTTTTGACGGTTTTTAGAGACAGGGTTTCTCTTTGTAGCCCTGGCTGTCCTGAAACTAACTCTGTAGACCAGGCTGGCCTCGAACTCAGAAATCCACCTGCCTCTGCCTCCTGAGTGCTGAAACTAAAGACATGCTACCATGTTTGGGCTCTTGTCTGCATCTTCATCTGTATTGAGGTAATCTTTACTATTTTGACAGATAGCTAAGTATATTTGTGTAGGAGCCATATATTTTTATACCATCTCTTAGTACTTAGTTTACCCTCTCACTGTGCATTTCAATGACAATTTATTACTTTTGAAATTCACACACATATCAAATACCATTTAATTTATTCTCCTACATACTTAATCTAAAGTGCATATGAACTCCAAGAATATTTTTCTGAGCCAGTAAATATTTAATATTTACATGCAAGGCTATAATGATAATGCAAGTAATATAAAATCTAATACAAAATATTCCTGTAATTTTAATATATTTATATGCTTAGAGATCTGAAAATATTTGAAGTGTTTTGTTAGATTTATAGCATCATGGTTTTATTTTGACTATAACAATAGCTGTTAATACCTTTTCACTAAGAAAATTTTAACTGGTGCTTAGAGCTCTATTATTCATAAAGTTTACATTCAGTAAATTACTTCTGAAATAGCATGGTCATGTTTCGCATCAAGATGCCATGGCCAGTTGTTTCTAACTCCATGTGTCCCCATTTCCTCCTTTTACTTTCCAGAGTGACGTTCCCAAAATATTTCTTGTATACATTAGGTACTATCCAGAGTGTAATTTATAGGTCAGAAAAGAACTGTTCATGTTGTAAAGTACTTTAGCGCAGATGTGCTGCTGCTACCATCAACCCTGAGAGTATATAATTTGGTCCTAGTATTTAGACACCTAGCTATTTTTCTGAATACGAGAGCCCTGTGCGGACAAAGGTTTGTAGCAGTAAGATCTCTGAGCAATCATCAATCTCATTGTTATCCATAAACAAATAAAGCAAACTGGATCGAAATGCCCTGCAATTCCTTGGACTGATGCTTAAAAAGAAGCAGTAATTAGTATGTTCCATGTCTCAACCAGCAAAACCAGGCAGATCTGCCTACTAGAACCCTTGTAGTACAAAGAACACACTACAGATGATATTGCAAGGCTTTCCAGAGTTAACAGATTTCTTTTTGTTTGTTTGTTTGTTTCGAGACAGGGTTTCTCTGTATAGCCCTGGCTGTCCTGGAACTCACTTTGTAGACCAGGCTGGCCTCGAACTTAGAAATCTGCCTGCCTCTGCCTCCCAAGTGCTGGGATCAAAGGCGTGCGCCACCACCGCCTGGCGAGTTAACAGATTTCAAAACACATTTTTGGACTACAAACAGACAATAAAAAAAAAAAACCCAAGCACATATAGCCAATAAAATCAATTTAAAAGGCGAGTGAAGGCTGGGTACTTATAAAGAAAAAAAAAAGAATATACAACTACTGAAAATGTTAAAAATCCAGTGTCTAAAAGGATGCAGGGGGAAAAAAATCTGCCTCTTCATCTAATGCTCAAGGAAAGTGCACATAGAGGTTTTCCATTGTTCTTTTAAAGGTGCACTTCCAAGTGATAAATTTAACGCTTCGTTCTTGTTCTGGTTACTTTTTGTCACCTAGGAAGAGGAAAAGTCAACTGAGGAAGCACTTCCATCAGACTGGCCTGGTAGGGATGGCTGTGGGGGCATTTTCTTGATTGATGACAGATGTGGGATGGCCCAGCCCACCACTGCAGCCACCCATGGTCCTAGGTGGTATAAGAAAGTAGGCTGAGTAAACCATGGGGAGTAAGCCAGTAAGCAGTGTTCCTCTATGGTCTCCTGCCTCCAGGTCCCTGCCTGACTTCCCTTAGTTATGGACAACAACTTGCAATCTAAAACAAAGCCCTCCAAGTTGCTTTATGACAACAGTATTTGTGGAGACAGAAAGCAACCTAGGACAATCCTGAAGAAACAATGGAAGACATGGGCAGGGAAAAACTACTAGGCTGTTAATATCAATACAGCAAACCACAACATAATGTTATAGACACCCAAAATGCCAGTCATTATGAAATGTGTGTCATTAACACAGTTATGATTATTCAAAATATTTGTATAATACTCCATTTTGTGGCAGATACTGTCAGAAATCCTTTATGTTCTTCCTCTACACTGAAGTATTGTATGGAGCAGCAATGTTCTTTACTCAAGACACAAAATCAGGGCAACCCTGACCCCACTTTCCCTGCTCCTCCTGCACCTAACATTTTAGGTAAGGTCAATGAAATGTGAGAGCCTACTGGGCGCCTTTCCAGTTTTTTGCTTTCCTCATGAAAGGGACTGCTACCTTTCTGCCAAGAATCACCTATTGCAAACCCGAGGAGCGAGTGGTGGGTGGTGCTTTCTGCAGAGGGGAGCAAGCAGTGTGGTGAGGCGCTCTTCAAGATCCCCTCCTTTAAGGCTCCTAGCTACCAGGAGGGTTACCAGCCTGCACCAGCCTTAGTCGGTCCGCTTGCTGGCTGGTTCTGGGAATGGTACTCACAAGAAGGCAGTTGCTCTGCCCAGTGACATCCCCAGCTCTTCCCCAGGGACAGACAGCCCACATCAAACAAATGCCCCAGCTTTCTTTCTTCAAATGGGGACAGTGATGAAGGGAATTCTAAACCAACGTTCCAGCCGTTGTGACGACTGGAGCACTGCCTCAGGTCCTCTCCAGTCTAATCCTGTTTCACTCCCTTCCCCCACAGGAGCTTGAATGCTAGTCAGTCTCGAAAGCACTCCCGGATAAGCTTCCTGAACTCAAATCTCTCGTCTCCAGAGTCTGTTTCCCGGGAAACCCCACCCACAACACTAGGGATACATTTATTCAAACGAAAGGATGTTCAAAATATATTGCTACATAACAACAGGTTATAAAGCAGTATGCATGATGTCATCCTGGTTTTGTCTTACACAGATTCTCTACGAGCACAGAAAATACATCTGGGAAACATTTTAGTAGGTAATCTATGAATGTCTTTTTGATCATGTGATAGAGGATTTTGTTTTTGGCTTGCGTTTCTGTTTTCTTGAGACCTAAGGGTCAAATTTAGCTTCAAACGGACACAGAATGCTCTATGTAACTGCAAGTATCCTTGAACCCCTGAGGCTTGCCTTTACCTTTCAAGAGGTAAAGAACAAGCCCGCCTCACTAAACCTGGTGGTTAAGGAATAATTTCTTAAATAAGACTTAAAAAGAAGCCGGACAGAAAGGCTTATACACATTTACATCTAAGTTTTAAAAATTATGTTACCCACAGGATGCTTTAAAAAACAAAACCTTAAACTGGGTGTGGTGGCACAAGGCCCCAGGAAACAGAGGCTGGGGGATTCAGGCCAGCTAGGGTTACCCAGTGAGAGCCTGTTTCAGGGAAAAAAAAAAAAACCTTTCTGCCCAGTGCTTTGTATCTTCAACAAAACTAACAGAAGATTGAGTCTGGAGAACCTGGTAACACATGGATTAGGGAAAAGTCAACCTCAGAAGAGAAGGCATAGAGCTTTTACAATGAAAAAGCAATTTACAAAAGAAAAACCGTATCACTAATAAAATATTAAAAGACTCCAACCTCACCAGCAAATTCAAACATTGTTTCAAGTACCAGACAGATTAAACAAATAATAACTGATGGTGTCCAGAGTTATCAAAATTGTAGAGAGTGCAGAGAATCAGGTACTGATCTCCATTTTTTAAATTAAAAAAATAGATAGTTTGACCAGCTTGTTTGGAAATTTTTAAATTTTTATTTATTTATAAAATTGTATTTGTGTGTGTGTGTGTGTGTGTGTGTGTGTGTGTGTGTGTGTGTAACACAAATTCATGGGCAAGCATGCCATGATTGTGTGGCATGTAGGACCTTGGAGGGTTAAGTTCTCCCCTTCCACCATGTGGGGTCTGGGAATCCAATTCAGCAGCCATTGCCTTTACCTGCTGAGCCATCTCCCTGGCTGAGAATAATTCTTTTTCAAAACAAGTTTGTGTACACTCTAGGTCCTTTACATTTCCATATAAACTTTAGAACTAGATTTTCAATCTTCACCCAAACAACTGTTGATATCTGGATATAGATTACCTTGAATCTAGAGATCAATTTAGGGAAGACTGACATGCCAACACTTCTGGGGCTTTCAATTTGTAGGTATGTCCTATCTCATTATTTACTTCCCTCCCCTTTCCTTTCTCTAAAAAAAGTGCTGTTGCATTAAGGTTTATATACATTAAATTTATTTAACTATTTTAATGGTTTTGATGAGATTACACATGGAATGTCATTTTAAAATTGTATTTTTCAATTGTTTCGGGGTAGCATATCAAAGTAAAATTGAGTTTTGGAAACATGAACTTTGTCTTCTGTGACTTGAAAAATTTGGTCAGCAGTGGTTGGGTGTATTCCTAAAGGTTTTCTAAAGAAACAGTCATGTCATGTGCAAATGGAAACAGTTTCACCTCCTTTCTGATCTGCATGCTCTGAAGAGAAATAGAGAGGGTGGACATTATTGCCTGACTTCTAATTTAAGGAGAAACTGTCTAATACTTCACTATTTTATTTTTTGTTTGTTTTTGAGACAGGGTTTCTCTGTGTAGCCATGGCTGTCCTGGAACTCACTTTGTAGACCAGGCTGGCCTTGAACTCAGAAATCTGCCTGCCTCTGCCTCCCGAGTGCTGGGATTAAAGGCGTGTGCCACCACGCCCAGCTCTAATACTTCACTATTAACTCCAATGCTATAGGGTTTTTGTTCTGTGTCCCCCCCCCCCCCCGCTCGTGTGTGTTTTTCTTTTTCTTTTTGTTTGTTTTTAGGTATCATTCATCCTCTTGGGAAAGGAAAAAAATAGTGGACTTGAAGCTACAGCCATATAAACTACCAAAATTTAAACACAAAATAAATGGGGGTTAGGTATAGATCTACAGCTTGGTTGACCTAGCATGCACAGACCCTTGGCTATATACAAAACACCACATAAATCTGGTGATAGAAGCCTGTAATCTCAGCACTCAGGCAGTAGAGGAAAGAAGATCAGAAAGTCAAAGGTATCCATAGTTGCTAGCTAGCAACCTCAAGGTTAGGCTGAGAGATATGAGAGTCTGATCTCAAAAGAATGGAAAAGAAGGGCTGGAGAGATGGCTCAGTAGTGAAGACCATTTACAGTTCAAGTCATGTTCATGCTTCCTTCAGGTAGAAGAAAATTTATAGCAGATGGCAGACTGGGTCTATACAAACGAATGAAGCCAGAAATGCTTAACACATTTGATAAATATAAGTTCATTTATTTCTTCTTGCACTAACGATGGAACCCATGGCTTTATGTGAGCCACACCCGAGCCCTGTAAGAATTTTTAAAATAGCTTTTATTTGGGTAAATATCTTCAAAAGATAATTGTCTAAACAAAAGTCATTATGATGTATTACATGGTTCAAAACACGTACAGTGGGCTGGAGAAATGGCTTAGCACTTAAGAGTACTTGCTGCTACTGCAGAGGGCCTAAGTACCGCTCTCAGCATGTCAGGTGGCTCACACTCATATGGAACTCCAGTTCCAGGAGATCCAACACTTTCTTCTGCACTCAGTGGGCATTTTCAACTCAGGCACACACACACACACACACACACACACACACACACACACACACACGTAAAATAAAAATAAATACATTTTTTAAGTAAAAGGTAGCTTCTTTTCCTTCTTTCTCATGTGTATGTGTGTGTGCATGAGCTGTTGGACATTGACCACAGGTCTCAGACATGCTAGGTGAGTGTTCTGCTAGAGAGCAATGTCCTCAGCCTCACCTTTTCCTTTTGCAAAACAGAACCTTTACATCCATTAAACAACAAATGCCCACTCTGCTCTCCCCACATCCCTTAGCGGCTAGCATCCTGCTTTCTGCGCCTACCTGCTTGACCTTTCTACTTACCTTATTTAAGTGTGATCACGACATTTGTCTTTTTGTCACTGGCTTATTTCACTAGGCTTAATGCCCTCAAGGTTCGTCTGTGCTAGAGCAATTGTCAGAACTTCCTTTCAAAAAGAAAAACAAAAACAAAAACAAAAACAAAAAACACAGAAACAGTATTCCATTGGATGGTCACAGCACACCTTCTGTAGAGATTTATGGATTTATAAGCACTTAGTTTGCTGTAAATAATGATGCTATAAAACATTTCTCTGACTCTTCATTTTCAGTTCTTTTGTATCTGTACCTGAAAGTGGAACTGCTGGATTATATGGTTATTGAAAATGATCAGACATGTCTTTAGTAAGAGATTTATGTCGAAAATACATAAAGAACTCTGAAACACTAGTAAGGAATGAACCCAGACACTTTGCTGAAGATGGTACCTAAGTTGCCAAAAAGCACTTGGAAAGATACTTGGCATCATTATTATCGTTAGGGAAATGTAAAAAATACAAGATACTACTCTAACTTATTAGAATGGCAAGAAATGCAAAGAAATGTGCAGGGCGTGGCAAGGATACAGAAAAAACGGGAACTCTCATACATCTTTAGGAGAAGTGCCAAATGAAATAATCATGTGGTAAAGTATTTAACAGTTGCTATGCAAGCAATGAAGACCCAGGTTTGTTCCCAAGACCCACATAAAAAACCTGGACATGAGTGGTACATGCTTTTAATCACAGCACTTCAGAGACAGAGGCCTGGTCTATTTATTGAGTACTAGGGCATCCAGGGCTACAGAGTGAGACCTCACCAAGAAACAAAGCAAAATAACAACCCTGGGCATGGTGATACACGCATGTAATGGAAATCCTGGACAAGCTGAGAGATAGGACGGTCCCTAGGGTTTGCTGGCTACCTACCCAGTTGAGCAGAGTTGGTGAGCTCCAGGTTCAGTGACACACCAGGTCTTAAAATGTAAGGTGGAAAATGATTGAGAAACACTCCGTGCTAACCTCCAACCTGTATACAGAAAGGAAAAAGGAGAGAAAAATATTAAACATGGGCCTATTTTATGATCCAGCCATTTTATTCCTATGTATTTGGCCACAAGCAAAGAAAGCATATATCTACACAAAAGAGTTACATATGAATGTTCAGAGCCACTTTATTTATAACAGCCCAAAATTGGGAACAACTGGAATGTCCATCAACAAATGAAAGGATAGCCACGTTGTCATACAGCCATACATACAGAAAAATCTATAAAAAGGGAGAAAAGCTATCAATAGGTATAGTAATATGGATGAATTGAAAGTGAGTTATCATGTGTGAAAGAAGCCAGTCAATAATTATTACTACAGTTATGCAAAATTCTAAACAAATTTATTTTGTGATAAGAAGTAGATAGTAGTAATATGGGTGTGAAATGGCAAGCCTGTAATCCCAGCACCTAGGAGGCTGAACCCTGAGGATGGTGAGTTGGGAGGCCAGCCTGGGTTACAGAGCAAGAGCCTGAGCCCTGGTTGCCTGGGGTGAGGGTCAGGGAGGAAAGACTGAAGGGAGGAATTTGAAAGGAAAATTAGGAAATTTTTGAGGTGATAGATTTGGTCACAGTTTTGGTTGTGGCGATGCTGTAGTGGTGCGTGCGTGCATGTTGTATGCAATTATATATTTTAAATATATACACATCCTTATAAAGTAATCAACCTTAGTAAAAACATAGAAACTCCCAGAACTGACTTTATTGTCCTTTCCCTGAAACCATGCTTCTTTCCTCTTACATAATCTTGAAAGCAGGGAAACATAAAATCGTTGGCAGGGATGTATCTTTTCAATTTTTTTTTTAAAGACAAAAAAAAAAAAAAACCCAACCAAGAACCTGATTTTCTAAAATGTCTTCCTATTCAACTATTCACTTATGGATTCCCATTCAGTTGAAAAGGCCTACCAAGCCCGTACACATCCTTTCATGGTTGTGATGACGTATGAAAAAATACTGTTAGGCCCTGGGCTTCTAGAAAAAAAAAATGGAGTAAAATGCACTTTCCCCAGTACCACTAAGAACACCCGAAATGCCTAATTTCGATATAAAATAAGGTGGAGGTGAAAAGCAGAACTATTGAGGGCTACCGGACCTGATGAACACATGACCGTGGGTTTCCATACCTTCCAGACTGGTTTTGGAGAAGCCAGCGCCCCCAGAAAGCGCAGGCACAGACAGAAAAATGAAAAGCAAAATAAACAAACAAAAATCCCACCCTGCAAGAAAAGTCTGCTTTTTCTATCTAGACAGAAAACTTCTGCACAATGACAGCTAGCTCCATTTCAGTCAAACACTACAAGGGGGGAAAAATCTCAAAAGCCAGTGTGGCCCCACCCTTAAGCAGGAAAAGCTCGAGCCTTCTAACTGTAAAGAGACATTCCCACACACCCCTTGCCTCAGGGAGATAGCAGGGAAGGCAGGATTCCCAGCGCCGTGGCCTGCGGGGAGGCTAGGGCGCCTCCCATTCCTTGGCTCTGCTGAAACAGCCCTGACTTTCCCCTCCTCCGAGAAGATCCGAGGCGTCCCGCCCCCTCCGCCGACGTCACCCAGCCCAGGGTCTGAACTTTCACCCCCCTCGCAGCGCTGACGAGTTCCTAGCTACCGCCAGATTACTGGAGGCAATGTGGAGGCGCCACAGAGCGCAAGGCGACTGGCGGTTAGCGGCCTAGAGTGGAGCCAGCATCCTGTCCCGCCCCGCCCCGCCCCGCCAGCCCCGCCCCGCCAGGCAGTCACACGCAGTCCAGGAGCGCAGGCGCAGGTGCGAGCTTGCGCGTGCGCACACGTCAGCAAACGCTGCTCTCGGAATCTGGAACTTAACCCTTCCTTGCCTAGTTTGAGCTGCGTAGGAGAGACTTGCTGAAACATAGTATTTAACTAATATAACGTCAGTTTTTGAAAAATACTCTCCAAGAATTCTCTAAGAATCGGGGAATTCTCAGCTTGAGTGGGAAAACATAATTCACTAAGGTGACAGGATTGTTAGAATCAACTAGCAAGGATTTAAAACAGCTGTCATTTAAAAAAACACGCATTGGCATTTTTGTTTTGTTTTGTTTTTGCTTTTTTTAGAGACTGGGTTTCTCTGTGTAGCTCTTTTTTTGTAAGCATGTTTATTTGAAACAAACGGGGAGGAAAGTCTCAAAACTCAAAATACAATTTTTTGAACTGAAAATTACAATAGCTTACAGGCAAAAAAAAAAATTAGACTCAATAGCAGAATCTAAAAGTCTGGGGAGAAAATTAGAATTGATCTGATTAGAATAGAGTTTACTCTATTTAAGCAAGGAAAGAAAATAGACTGGAAAAAAAGAGCAAACCTTCAGGGACCTGGAAGATAATGTATTAAAAATCTAAGGTTTTGACCATGAGAGTTTCAAGAGAGAAAGATGAAATTAAAGTAGTAGTCAAAGAATGAATGCCTAAAATGTTCTGAAATTTGCCCAAAAGGCATAAACATGTAGATGCAGGATATATGTGTCTATGTTGTTTTTTGGGACATAGTTTCTCTGTGTAGCTCTGGCTATCCTGGAACTCACTCTGTTTATAGACCAGGCTGGCCTCAAACTCACAGAGATTCAACCTGCCTCTGCCTCAAATGCCGGGATTGAACATATTCACCACCACTGTAGGGCAAACCTGAGAAAATTTTAAGCAGGATAAACAATAACAAAAACCTGTGGTTTATCAGAGCTAAGCTTCTGAAAGCTTATCTAATCTAAGCACCCAGGGGATGTTATCTAAAGAGGGAAAATAGGAGAAAGCAAAAACAGTGGAAGAAAACTGCCATGTTTCTCAAGTGCTGAAGAGAAATTTGGTCAGGCATGGTGGGTCTCATATGCCACACTTGACAGTCTGAGAGAGGAGGGACCCTGGGCTTGATTTCCCAGCATAGCAAATAAGAACCATGATAACCTTGATAAACATAAATGACAAGAGAAAGCCGGGCGGTGGTGGCACACGCCTTTAATCCCAGAGGCAGGTGGATTTCTGAGTTCAAGGCCAGCCTGGTCTACAAAGTGAGTTCCAGGACAGCCGGAGCTATACAGAGAAACCCTGTCTCGGAAAACCAAAAATAAAATAATAATAATAAAATAAAATAAATAAAAAATGACAAGAGAAGTCTTGGCTATCAGGAAGGAAGGAAGAATAACAGAGTAAAAGGGGAGATAAATACAATAGACAATTTTTCCTCATCTTGCCCTTTCTAAATCATGTTTAACAGTTAAAGCAATAGTTACAGCACTGGCTTTTGTAGTTCTTAATATAGAGAGAGGAAATCATTAACATAATTACATTATAAATGGGAGAGTGTTGAGTTATTAAGAGGCAAGATTTCTACACTTTATTCAAACCGTTAAAATGGAGACTCCAGTCGACTAACCTGTGTATAGATACTGAAATGCTTAGACATTAAAAGTACCAGGCACCCAGGACCAGGAATGGGAGTGGGTGGGTTGGGGAGCAGGGGTGGGGGAGATAGGGGATTTTCGGAGGGGAAACTAGGAAAGGGGATAACATTTGAAATGTAAATAAAGAAAATATCTAATAAAAAAGAAGTACCAGGCAAAGATATACCCAGCAGGACATATTGACATGAATCTGTAATCCCAGCTACTCGGAGCTGCAGCAGGAGAATGACTTGAGCCTGAGAGTTTAGGAGAGATGTTCGTTTCTTGAGAGAAGGGGAGGGGGAGGTAGAGAGGGAGGCAGGAAGGGAGAGGGAGACAGGGACAGCAAGAATGAGAATAAGAACAAGAAAGACATTCTTGGAATTGTGATATATCTCTGTAATCCCACCACTCAGGAAGTAGAGGCAGAAGGCTCAGACACTCAAGGTCATCCTGGGCTACTTTAGGAGTTTAAGGCCAACCCAGGCTACATGAAACCCTATCTTAAACAAAAGAACAAACAAACACACAAAGTATCAAAATATATACAAGGAACGCTACAGCTGAATCAACAGGAAATTAAAAAATATCTACAAGAAACTCAGGAGGAAGGCAGGTGAAGGAGCAAATGAGAGGGTGATGGAGATGAGGGGGTCAGAGGTGACCCTTTTGTCACCTAGAACACAGTGGATCCTATGCTTTGGGGTGCATTGGAAATGTGGAAAGGAAGAAGAACCTACCAGGCTCTTCCACAGAGCTGTGCATTGGCTAATTGATTCCCAGCAGAGCTGTTTACACTAGGACTCAATCCTCCACCACACCAGAAGGGGCTCTTTGCCAAGGCTGGGGCTCATCTGACTTCAGTACCGTAAGGGATCCCTGCTGGGGCAGCATGGCATTTCTGTTTTCTGATTACAAAAGCCCAAAGTACCACTGTGTGTGTGTGTGTGACCTACAGTGCTGGTGAAATGGAATGAAATGGCTTTGAAAAGAGCCTGATACAACTTTGGCAAGAGCTAGAGGCAAACTCAATACATTTGGAGCTCTGCCCTGTTCCAAGTCAGGCACTCTTGGCAAACTCTCCCTTCTAGATATAAAGACCCATTTTAGCAGGCATCTTCGCTCAGAAGAAAATGTGAACTGAGCCCTGGAAGCGATCAACTACTGCCCATTCATGCTATGCTATTCAGGACAGGACAGGCTATCTGATCCTGTTAGGAGATGAGCCCCAAATCTGGTAGTAGAGCACCTACCATGACCTATTGGCCCTATGTTTCTGGTTCCTCTAATCCTTGATCTACCAGAAGAAAACCCCTAAAGGCTTTCCATTTAGTTATTTGTAATTTTTAATACTTTTGAAAACAGGGGGTTGGCGAGATGGCTCAGCGGGTAAGAACACTGACCGCTCTTTCGAAGGTCCTGAATTCAAATCCCAGAAACCACATGGTGGCTCACAACCACCCGTAATGAGATCTGACGCCCTCTTATGGTACGTCTGAAGTCAGCTACAGTGTACTTATGTGTAATAATACATACATCTTTTAAAAAAAAGAAAAAGAAAGAAAAAGAAAACAGGAAAAATAAGATGGCTTAGCAAGTAAAGGCACTTGCTGCCAAGTCAGAAAACCTGAGTTGGATCCTACAATCCCACATGGTGGGAGGAGACTCCCACAGTTATTCTCTGACTTCCACATTCACACCATGGTGTGCGTGCCCTCACCCAAAAACAAATCTAAAAAAGTTTTTTTTAAAAAACAAGAAAAATAACCAGGCATCCATTGGTTGTACACACCTTTAATCCCAGCACTTGGGAGGCAGAGGCAGGTGGATTTCTGAGTTCGAGGCCAGCCTGGTCTACAGAGTGAGTTCCAGGACAGCCAGGACAGAGAAACCCTGTCCAAACAAACAAATAAACAAAAAAACAACAAAAGCCAAAAATAAACCCCAAGAAAAATAAAAGGTGGCCAATACAAAACAAGCCATTCATTATTCCAAATGCTATTTTAGTTTGACACCAAAGCATTTTAATACCTCCAATAGTGGCACTATTACCATCAAATATTAAAATCACTTTCAGAAAAAAAATTCCAACTGGGTGGGGTGCCTCACACTTGTAACCCAAAACTCAATAGGCAGAGGCAGGAGGATCACTACAAATTAGAGGCTAGCCTGATCTATATAGGGAGTTTCAGACCAGCAATGGTTATATAAAGAGGTAGAGACAGAATCAAAACAAGACTAAACCAATACAGAAGGCTAATGCGCTACCTCATTTTAAAGACATAATATAAAAATGACCAGCCTGGTCTACAGAGTGAGTTCCAGGACAGCCAGGCCTACCCTGTCTCGAAAAACAAACAAACAAAAAACAAAAACAAAACAAAAAAAACCCAAAAAACCGAAATGACCAAACATAGCAGATTCATGGGAAATTGATATTTTTGCAATAGAAAGTTTTCCCGTCCACGTTTCCCCACTCCTTGACAACTTTTTAACATACATGAGCTTCCACACAGACGCTCCTCACTTCCCCATACTCCTGGAGTATGGTTAATCATGTTTTCTTGCCTTATCAGCTGGCTAGGAACTACATTCCAATGCTCATGAACTTCTCTGATTTTGTTTTCAAAGCTTTTGATGTTTTCTCTACCATACTTGTGTCATCTAAAGGAAGCCCATCTCTCATTTGGAGCTTTCAAATGATTTTTCTAATCATGAATAGATGTATCAGATCCTTTAAATGAATTTTATGAAAGTCATCTTTTAAGGCCATTCTGTATTGTGAATGCAGTGAATATCTTTTATTTTCAAATTGTTTAGCAGTCCCGCGTTTCTGAAATAAACATATCCTTTCATATAAAAATACAAGGCAGTCTTTGCCAGCTCTTTCCAGACTGTGTTGCGATGACTCATGGTGGCAACCCTCTAGAGCTTTGCATAGTTGTGATATTATGTGCTGGAATTTTGTGAGAAATGCCTTCTCAAAGAGCTAGTGATCTGAATCAGAAAAATCTTAAAAATCACAAGGTTGCTTGTTGCATAAGGGCAGGTATGCCTGTCTGTTCAATTTAAGATCAGTTCCACAATTTTCCAGCATTTTCTTATGAATATAGTTATAATTAATTTTTCTCATGCATTGATAAACACACATAACAAAGCCCACACACAGACACATGTACAATCTCCATCATCTATATGATATGTCCTCCTTTATTCCCAATAGCAATTGTATTTCTCTTCTTCATTTTTCTCCTTCATCAGTCTACCTAGAGGTTTATCCATTTTATTGATAGTTTCAAAGAGCCAGCATTAGATTTATTGATCTTTGTATTATTTGTCCATATTCTATTGTTTATTATTGTGTGTATATGATGTATGGGGAGCACACACACATGTCTTGGAGTATGTGTGGAAGATAACCTTGTGGAGTCAGCTCCCTCCTTCCACCTTCACATGGGCTTCAGGGAATGAACTCAGGTCATCAGGCTTGTGTGCCATTGCCCCACTGAACCATCTAGTCAACCCCCATTTTCTATTTAATTGCTTTCAGTTGGCAACTTCACTTTTTCCTGGCTTCTAACTCCAGGTTTAACATGTTCTTATTCTAGCTTTTTACTTATTTTTATTTTTTTTTTGAGATTATAATATAATTAATCCTTCTGGTCTTCCCTTTCCTCCTTCCAACCCCACCCTCCCATTGCTGCTCTCTTTCAAATTCATGTCCTTCTTTTCTTTAATTGTTGGTGTGTGCCAGGCAGTGGTGGCACACGCCTTTAATCCCAGCACTCGGGAGGCAGAAGCAGGTGGATTTCTGAGTTTGAGGCCAGCCTGGTCTACAAAGTGAGTTCCAGGACAGCCAGGGCTACACAGAGGAAACCCCCCCCCTCTCTCTCTCTCTCTCTCTGTGTGTGTGTGTGTGTGTGTGTGTGTAGTAGCTCAGTCTGTATAATGTTACTTATTTGTATGTATGCTTTCATGACTGACCATTTGGTCATGCTTTTCCCTGGGGAAGTGGGGAAGACTGTTTCTATTTCTATTTCTCCTGTTCTCAGCATTTCTTAGTTACCTGTAGTTCTTTGTGTAGGGTTGAGGCCTTTCCCATCTGCTTTAGTTCCAGCTCCACAATTGGACTTGTGTGTATTTGTGTGTGGTATGTACTGAGTATTGGTGTGCATACCAAGTGGGCATGTGAAGAGGCCAGAGGTTAAAATTAGAATTTCTTCATCAATCACTTCTTTACCTTGTTTATTCAATTTCATTGATTGATTAAAGGAAGTCTCTCACTATGTAGCCCTGGCTGGTCTAGAACATCACTATGTAAGCCAGGATGACCTCAAACTCACAGAAATCCTCCTGTCTCCACTGAGACTAGAGACCTATGCCTCCTTGTTTTTTGAGGCAGTGTCTCAAGCAAACATAAGCTTGCTGTTTGGATGTGTAGTGAGTCTTCTGGGTTTGTCTCCACCCCTTATCCCTGAGGTTGCAAACTGGTTAAACCCAGCTTTGAAGGTTTTTTACGTTGATGCTAGGGATCTAAACTTGGGTCTGTGTTGGGCAACAAGCACTTTACCCACTGAGATGTCTCCCCAGCCCCACACTCCGGTTTTCTTGAAGGCTATGTTTTCTGAGGGGAAAATTGTAAGAAGACACATTTCCCTCTGTTTCAGCTCATTAAAGAATTCCTTATAATGCATTTCACAGCTAGAGAACTCTACAGTGACTTTTAGCTTTGGTGACTTTTAGCTTCCGTTCTTGTCTTCCCTTGCAACTTTTCAGCTTTTCTGTATCGCTGGTTTTCGGCAACTGGACCTGGCTGTGTCTTGATGTGGCGGTTCTCTTTGTGTTTTATGTTGTTATTCATTGTTCAATTCTGATTGGTGGCTTTATGGGAGTTCTAAAATCAAATTTGGAAACTTTGCATAATGTGCATTATATTGGTAAATTGTCATGGGTTTTGTATGCTCACTGAGAAGCTGGCGCTGGAAGCATCCCCCACGCCCATTTCAGACCCAAGCATGTTTATTTTATCTCAGTGTCCTCCAAAACTGATTGTCTGAACACAGGCTATCTGCTTTGTGACAGGAAGGGGAGAGAACAGCAAAACAGCCCAGGAGTAAAAACATTGTGTCCTTGACAATAGCTACAAGGTAAAATGTTTCCCACAGAAGATGCTGTTGGTTATGATAGAAAATTGCCTGCAGTGGGAAAGAAAGGCCAGAAGCTCAGCCATGAGAACCTCAGAATGGAGGGAAAGCTCAATTAGGAATGCCAACCAGCCGGGCGTGGTGGCGCACGCCTTTAGTCCCAGCACTCGGGAGGCAGAGGCAGGCGGAAGGAGATACTGTGCTCTGCTCAGGAATCTCTGTATCTGGAACTGTAGCTGACTTGTACAGGTTTTGAATATCTGGGTTGGCAATATTGTGTATCTATTGATGCATCTGCTATTTATTCTTTCGCTTTGGCTTGCCGCTTACATACTAAACTTACTCATTGAAAACCATAAGTAGCTACCATAGATCATTTTTGGAACCTTACAGAATAGAATACTTTGGGTCATTTCTTTAAATATTTTTGTGTGCCCAGATTTTCTCCTTTCTCAGGTTTCTAATTGTACATACACAAAACTTCTCAATACTGTCACTGAAGGTATGCGTATTGTTTTGTAACATACTTCCTCATTGTGCTTTATTTTAGATGCATTTTTTGTTACTTAAAATCTCTGATGTTGGTGACTGGGGAGGTGGTTCCATAAGTAATGTGCTTGCCATACAAGCATGAGCACCTGAGACTGATCCCCAGCGATCTTGTCAAAGGGAGGGGGTGTGTGTCTGAACCCAAGTGCTGGGAAGGGGGAGAACAGAGCATCTCTGCAGCTTGTTGGCTAGCCACTGTAGTCAAATTGAGTAGTGTGGAATGAGGTGGAATGAGAGACATTGTCTCAAAAGCATAAATGGATGCTATTGCCAAAATAACCAAAGGAGATTAATAGCAAGTTGGAGCTATACAGAGAAACCCTGTCTCTAAAAACCAAAAAGGAAAAAAAGAAAGAAAGAAAGAGAGAGAAAGAGAAAGAAAGAGAAAGAAAGAAAGAAAGAAAGAAAGAAAGAAAGAAAGAAAGAAAGAAAGAAAGAAAGAAAGAAAGAAAACTAAGCAAGTCATAGGGAGTAAGCCAGTAAGCAGCACTCCTCCATGGCTTGTGTTTCAGTTCCTGCTTCCAGGTTCCTGTCCTGACGTCCCCACAATGATGGACTGTGATGGAGACTTACAAGCCAAATAAACCCTTTCCTCTCCCAAATTGGGTTTGGTCAAAGTTTTATCACAGCAACAGAAACCTAACTAGAAAGAAACCTAATTAGAACAAGGTCCTTCAGACTATTTTTTTCTTCCCTCTGGTATTTCCTCTATCCCTCTTTTTTTTTGAATAGTCACTTACTGGTTTGTTTGTTTGTTTGTTTGTTTGTTTTTCAAGATAAGGTTTCTCTGGGTAAGTGTCTTATCTGTCCTGGAACTGTCTTTGGAGACCAGGCTGGTCTCAAACTCACAGATACCCACCTGTCTCTGCCTCCTGTGTGCTGGGATTTTAGGTGTGTGCCACCACCACCCAGCTTGAATATTCACTTTTAAAAAAGATTTACTTATTATTATACATAAGTACACTGTAGCTGTCTTCAGACACATGAGAAGAGGGCATCAGATCTCATTATGGGTGGTTGTGAGCCACCATGTGGTTGCTGGGATTTGAACTCATAACCTTCGGAAGAGCAGTCAGTGCTCTTACCCGCTGAGCCATCTCACCAGCCCCAAATATTCACTTTTAAAACATATATATGTGTGAGATCGAACACTAAAAGTTCTTCCTCCTAGCCAACGCCAACCTTGTGCCTTCTAGCCATCCTTTCTCTGCGATTACTGCTTCTCATTGTTTCCACACTATGTTTATTCTTGGTGGTCTCCTCAACTACATCTGGAATTAACTAAAACCCGAGTGGCTAGGCACACCTATGAGGGACGTTTTTTCTTAATTAATTAATAATCATTTGCATGGGAAGATCCACTTTTAATCCAGATCTTTTGAGGTGGGAAGATCCATCTTTGATCTGGGCCACACCTTCTGCTGGCAGCATCTATAACAGACATGGCAGAAGGAAGCTTGTTCTTTGCCTTTTTGCTCTTGCCCTCACTAGTACGTTCATTTCTTCACTTCCATTAGAGCCTACTTCTTTGGGGTTCTGATGTATGCTGAAGACCAGCTGAGACTTCCAGCTTCTTGGACTGAGCAACTACTGGATTTTTGGACTTTCCATTGGTAACAGCAATTGTTGGACTAGCCTGTAATTTTATATATATAGATAGATAGACCCTGATTTTACACTAACCATTATTCTACCTACTTCTATGAGATCAGATGAGGCTTGAACTGTAACTAAGTTTAGATTACTTAGCCCTAGGTTTGTTTCCTAACACACACACACACACACACACACACACACACACACACACACACACACACACACATCAAACTGTAAAATCTGTGCATCTATTTCCTGGCAGTTGCCTTGTTGCTTAGATATTTTGTCCCAATTGAGATGTTCATTCCTAGTAGGAGATTCATTAAGACTCAGTAAGTCTTCTTACTGAAACATCTAAGCTTAGAAGACAGAACTTATAAGCTTAGGACGTAAATAGAACCCACAGGCTTTGGGACGTTCCTGATACTTAGAAGACTCACATGCACTTCCCCATGACTACATAAGCAATAACAATTTCTGGGAAGGAGAGATGATCCATGGGTCAAGCTGCCTGCGAGTCATATAGGAAGCTCCTCGGATGCCTCTGTCATGAGTCACCACCATGCTGGGGTAACTTTTGTAGTGACACAGCTGCCTTGACTCACTCTGCTCCTGTAAATAATCCCAATAATGTTCACTGAGGTCCACTTGTGTGAAATCATTTATTTCATCTGTGATTGATGAATAAGCATTTGTTCAGATTTCCTCAAGAAAAGTCATGCAGCCTCACACATACATGTGCACACACACACACACACACACACACACACACATCTTTTACGGACACTGGAGCTTACCAACTGATTAGGGTGGCTGGCCACTGAGCTACCAAGTCATCTGTTTCTGCGTCCCTGACCCTGAGCTACAGATGCTTGTCACCATGCCCAATCTTTTCTTTCGCTTGAATGCTGAAGATTGAAATCAGGTCCCCCATGCTGAGCCCACAAGCACTTTACTGACCAAGCCCTACACAACATCTTTAAAAGTTAAAATATTTTCTTAAAATTAGTTTTATTTTTTTTGAGAACCTCTATTGCTTCCCATGTCCTCCCTCTCAAATTCATAATCTTTTCTTTAATTCTTACTGTTACATGTGTGCGTATAAGTATATGTATAACATATATGTACATATGTATATAACCTACTAAATTCACATAGCTTTACCCCCTGTGTTCATGTGCCCAAGGTGAATGATTTGAGGTTGCATAATCTATGTGGGAGCTTGTTCCTGGGAAAACAACCCGATTCCCCCTCTCTCATTGATTATCTGTAGCTCTCCATCTAGGGTTGGGACCACCTGCAATTTCCCTTCTTCACATTGGCATGTTCATTGGTGATGCCATTGTGCTGGTCTGGTTCAAACAACCATACTGTTGAGAATTCATGGGTGCATTTTACCTGCCATGTCTAGGGGAAAGAGTTGAGATCTTAAGACATGGTAGTGCATGTCTCAGACAAATTTTAAGGAAGAGGATTCAAGGATTCCAGGACAGCCTTGGCTATATAATAGGAAATTCGCCTGAGCTATATGAAACTGCAACTGCTTTCTTTCTTTTTCTTTTTCTTTTTCTTTTTCTTTTTCTTTTTCTTTTTCTTTTTCTTTTTTTTTCTTGAGTCAGGGTTTCTCTGTGTAGCCCTGGTTTTCCTAGAACTCACTCTATAGACCGCAAACTCTGAAATCTGCCTGCCTCTGCCTCCCAAGTGCTCAGATTAAAGGCATGCACCACCACTGCCCGGCTTGAAACTGCTTTCAAAACATAAAACAAAACAAAACATAAAAAAAATTGAAATGTTAAGCCTCCCTTACTCTCATGGGGTCTATGAAGCCCATGAGCAACAATTGAAAGATTTTAAATATTCGAACAAAAGATCAAGCAAACTAAACTTCAGAGGAGACCCTCCAATAAGAGATGCCCGTTACTTCTGTTTTTCTTTTACGTGCTGAAGGTCAAACCTTGGCTCCTGTAGCAAACATTGTCAACCGAGCAACATCCCCAGGACTGAGATGAAGGGTTTTTAACAGTAGCTTTCTCTGGCTTCCTGGCTGTCTGGCAGTGGAATGCGATGGACTGACAAGTACCGAGCTACCCTTTGCGCCTTGTACTCTTGCTTAAGGCAAATGTCATTCCAGCAGGTCTGACTCTGTTTGAAAGTCAGCCTAGCAACACATACTAAGGAGTCTGGTGGGGCAAAACAAATAAAATGGTCATCATGGAGAAGGTGAGACAAGGGGACGGAACGCCGAGATTTCTCACTAAGAGGCCAGAAGATGGCCAAGCATCATTGGGTGTCCACACACCCGTAATCCCAGCACTCTGGAGGCCGAGGCAGGTGGATCTCGGAGGCCAGCTTGGTCTACAGAGTGAGTTCTAAGACAACTAGAGATACACAGAGAAACCATGTCTTGAAAATAAAACAAGCAAATAAACAACCCCCCCACCAAGAAAAGGGGGCAGAAGATGGCTACCAAGACTCCAGGACTGAATCCTTGAGCGAGTGATCATCAGATTCTGGCCTCTACACAAACACATGCACATATACATGTGTCCCCATGCACCCGTGAACATGCATACAGAACAGAAGCACACACCATACACACATCTAAAAAATTTATGGCTGTCCTCGGCTACAAGGACACCAGCTCAGCTACAAGCAATCCTGTCTCAAAGGAAAGAGAGAAAACAAACAAACAAACAAACAAAACTACAAACCAACAAGTAAATAAATGTCAGTATTCAATATTGCTTTTTCTCAGTAATAATTCATCTTGAGTGTATTTCCATGCTGCTACACGGGTGTTTTCCACCCTCAAAGTTATGAGTACTTCATGACTGAACTATAACTTAGGTAACTGGCCTCCCACTAAAGAACATTGAGGCCATTTCCAGTCTTTAGTGCTCAGTGTTTTCTTGTATATATACATGAAATTTTGCACGGGTAAATATTTTTCCAAGGTAATCAGATAGGACTGGAATTAATGCTCAAAAGGTTTGTGTGTTTACAAATTTGAATTTTGGGGTTATGTGGTGTGTGCATGTGTGGACACACGTATGCATGGGTGTACACATGTGCCAAAGGGGGACATCAGATCTTACTGCTTTATCTCCTTGAAACAGGGTCTCTCACGGAACCTGGAACTCGAAGTTTTCCAGCTAAGCTGGAGGCCAGCAGGCCCCGGTGCTCCCCCAGTCTCTAACTCCTTCTTCCAGTGGCAGAATTCATTTCCTTTGGCCACACCTGACTGTTTACACAGATGCTCGTGTTCTGGACTCAGGTCCACATGCTCACACAGCAAGAGCTCCGAGACACTGCCCAACCCATGTTTTTGATGACTTTTGTAAAATCAATCTCTGCAGTTTTTACCAATTTGTACTCCCAAGGGTAAATTTTGAGAAAATCTGACACATGAATATTTTCACTCTATACTTTGTGTCAGAAAGTTGACACGGTGACTACAGAAAACCAGTTCATGGAAATGGTTCCTGCCACCTGGGTTGCCAGGTCAGACTGAAGCCAGGGGCAGCTAGATCAAGTCTCTCATGAAGTTGTATGAAGCTGTTAACTTTCTTGATGGAAGCTCATCAAATAATCTCAATAGTTTGGAACATTATATTTCCTATAATATATTTCCAGTCTTCTATAGAGCTGAAATGTGAACTCTAACCCCCATGATGGTATCCAAAATAAATATGCTGCTTTATAGCCTGTTTTAAAATTAGTTCTTTTATTGATTCTTTGTGAAGTTCACATTATACACCCCAATCCCACACATCTCCCTGTCCCCTCATACCCGCCGCAAACACATTATTTGTTGATAGACTAACTTCTTTTCTTGGAGGCTGGTGCTGGGGAATCAAGTCTACATGTTTAATCACTGAACTACTACACACATAGTCCTTGCATGGTTTTGTTTTCTGTTTTAAAGTATCTTACGTACAGTGTGGGGTGGTAACTCAGTATTTAAGAGTGTGTACTCATCTTGCAGAGAACCTGAGTTCACACCCTAGCACATTGGTTGGGAAGCTCTAACAGCCCATAACTCTAGTTCCAGGGGTAATTTGTGGCTTCCAGCTTCTAAGGGTACAGTTCACAAACACATACACACATGCACGCATACATACATAATTTAAAACAACAAAATAAATATTTTAAACCTTACTGTACACATGTATATATGTATATGTATATGTGGTGGGGCAGGTACATAAGTGTCACAGCATGTGTGTGGAGGTCATAGGACGACTTGCGGGAGTGGAGTCTCTTTTTTATTTTACCCTGTGTGTTCTGGGGATCAAACTCAGGTGGTCAGGTTTGGTAGCAAGCACTTTACCCACTGAGCCGTTTCGTGGGCTTTAAATGTATTTACATGTATTTTAAATGTAAGTGGCATGTTGAATTTGGATACTGTTTTCTTAGAAATACTAGAAAAGTCAGAAGTGAACAAGAGCACTAAATCGTCTATCAGATTACGCCAGTATGTTTCCCATGTCTTCAGGCTCAGTTCTGTACTTGGTAGCAGCGATTTTTCTCTCTAATAGTGTCTGGAATTCCGAATGGCTCTTGAGTCCTAGCCTGCGTAATCAAAATGAATGACAATACCCTATTATCATAGCTGAGTCCTGTTTTAATCATTCTTGCAGAACCTCTTCACATTCCAAGACAATGCAAAATGCAGATAGAAACAGCTGAGATAATGTTTAATCCTCCAGTGTGCTCCTTCTTTTGTTCGTATTGAGCTCTATGGACCCTATCAGCGAAGGAGATTCAGTAACACGCACACTCTGGAAGAACTGAACATTACCAACAAACAACTGCGTGGTGCTTGAAGCAAAGGCATGATGAGTATCTTTGTACGGAGTCTTTTACCCACCCATTTACTTAGCACAGGTCATGTGTCCATCTTTGCAGCTTGTGGGAGAGGAACAGAATTTACTTGTGCACTGCTGCAAGCCTAGAAGAGTTTTTCCCCTCCCCCCACTCTTTGTAAAGTCCATGGTCACAGGACTCTTGAAAAGCCTCCCAGCAGCAGATAGTGTTATTTATTCATCTGGAAATAACCAGAGCCCATTTTTCATGAGTGATTTGCTTCCCCCCACCCCCGATGTTTCTGAAAATAAACAGTTCAATATATTAGTCATGTAATCCCAGGACTGCACAAGATACATTGTTAAGGATCCTCTCAACAGAATATTCCACATCTGTATTTAATAACACCAGTAATAGTCTTCCTTCATATCTTATATGCAAGTTGGTATTATTGTTGTTATTATTATTATTATTATTATTATTATTATTATTATTATTATTATTTTGCCAGTAGTTGGAGATGAAGTCCAAGCTATTGAGCTCTGCCACCGACCTAGATCTCAAGCCCTTGTTTTTATTTTTCTTGGGGACAAGGTCCCACTATGTACCTTGAATCCACACATCCACTTGCCTCTGCACCCCAAGTACTGGATCACAGGTGTAGGCCACACCACACCCAACACTTGATCTCATTTCTTCTTCCTTGTGTGTGTTTTTTCCTTTTCCCAATACCAGTGGCCAATGACTCGTTAGTACCCAGGCTTACATTGCCAGAGCAGGCCTGAGGTTGGCAGTAAAAATTAAGTGCCTGTGTGTTCTCCTTAAAATGCAGCCTCTGCTGTAATGGGTCCCAGTAGAGCTTGGTAGTCCACATTTCTAATATACTAGAGCTGATGGATGCTTTGCTGTTCATCTGAGGACCACATGTTGATGGCAAGGGTGTCTACCCTATAACCTCAGAGAGGATAAAACATTTACAGCCCTGACTCAAAGTGCAAAAGCAATAAGGAAAAATATTTGATAAACTTGGTTGCACTAAAATAACCCATTGCATGCAGAAATGTCTGCAACAGGACAAAAAGAAAAGGGGAAACATAGTTCCAGTTTGTATCATGAAGGGTTACTACCCCCAATACATGAGAGGCTTTTGAAAACAGAGAAGACTAATAATCCTAGGAAATGGTCTAATGGTAGGAGAAATAAGTTGAAGCAAAAGAAATGCAAATGGTTCTGAGCCTTGTAGAAAGTCTTCAGTCATATTCACAGTAAAAGAAATGCAAATTCAAGCTTCATTGAGACCATCTCTTTCCTACCAAGTTAAAAGACTCCAAAAGTTTCACAACTTTCCCTATTGGTATTTCCTTTTCTTAGGAATTTATTTCAAGGGTGCATTATGAAAACATAAAAACATAAATCTACATATTCCAGCATTCAGCATAGAAACAAAACACTGGCAATAACCTTCTTCCTGATTGGAGGCTTAGTTGAATGAATTCTGATACATCTATTCAATAAAGGGGGATAAAGAATATTTCTATGTATGCATTGTTGTGAAATACTCTCTGGGTAGAATGTTAAGCATACACCAAAAAAAAAGCAGCAAGGCAGAAAAATAAAAGGATGGAATTTACTAGTTTAGTAAGCAAGGGAACACACATAAGGCAGACATGGTGGTACATTTTCATCACAGCACTATGAAGGTGGAAGCAGGAGGATGTGTGAGTCCAATATTATACTAGGCTATACAGCGAGACCTTGTTGTTCCCCCCCCCCCAAAAAAAAGAACCACCACCACCACCACTACCAAGAATTGGGAATATAGGTCATCGGCAATGGAGAGGACAGCAAAGCAAAAGTCGTTTGAAGGAGAAAATGGGAAAAATAGGGGAGGGGGCAGTTAATTGGGAGTGGGGAAGAAGGTCAACACATGCACATATGTACACAGTTTAAATGAAAATTTCCCAGCTGAAGTGGTAAAGTTGTAATGCTCCTAGAGGCATAGACTATCTAGCAAAACCCACAACACAAGGCACGAGAAGCCTTTATGAGTTGTTGGTCAGGGGAGTCCAAGAGAACCTTATAGGCTATTGCTGGTTGCCCTTGATTGACTCCCAGACCTTGAAGGACCCAGGGAAGCTGAAGGGGATCTGACCTGAAAAGCCTGAGGGCTCGTTTTAGTGGAAACAGAAGGTACCATGCAAGCTTCCAAGAGAGGGAAGCACCCATAGTCTCACTCAGTATACCTTTGAACTACAATGGGCAGCACTAGCCCTAAAGGTGCAATAATATCGCTCATATCTTGAGCACAATCAATAGCTTTCAAATTGGATTTAAGGTCCACTCAACAACAGGGAAATCATCCCTGACCAAGTACTCAGGGCTGGTGTGGCCATGGCTCTTGAAAGAGAACTTAAAACTGTCACCTTCCTAACCTAGCACAATTCCTAACCGCATCCTAAATATTTATCCTTACAGCGACGGACAAATGTAATCATCACTTCTCATCAAAGAAACTTCTCTTTGCAACGGATGAAGACAATTACAGAAAACCACAGCCAATCAGAATGCAGCAAATGAGTGATTGTGTGGTGCCCAGCCCCAACTGATAGATCTACAATACAACTGGGATCCAAAAAGATTGGAGTATGAAAGGGCATCTTCCAGCCAGGCGTAGTGGCGCACGCCTTTAATCCCAGGACTCGGGAAGCAGAGGCAGGCGGATTTCTGAGTTCGAGGCCAGCCTGGTCTACAGAGTGACTTCCAGGACAGCCAGGGCTATACAGAGAAACCCTGTCTCGAAAAACAAAGAAAGGCATCTTCCAGTGGAGGTGATTCATATGCATCTGGGGGCATATTAGTAACTTGGTTCCTAATTTTAAAGAAAAAGAATTATGCAGGCAACATCAAGCTCACCGCTAACTTTTCTGTTGATTTAGTGGCAAATTTTAAAAACTGTGTTTATAACTCCTGAATCTAAGTCTCAGGGAACCTCCCCAACTATTGGGGGGGGGGGGGCAGAAAGATTGTAAGAGCCTGAGAAACAGGATGTCTGCTGGGAGATTGCATCTCCTAGAAATATTAGGGAAGCCACACCCATGAACTTTCAACGACATGTCTGCCTAAACAAGACCTGAACAAGGACACCACCAACAGACATGCAAGAGAGAAATAGCAGAGAGCCTTAACCCTAGACAAAGAGTTATATAAAACTAAGGAATGTTGAAGAATGCCCTCACATATCAAGTAGTCAGCCCTGAAGTCATACATACAAGTAACATTAAACAAATTGAGCAGATTGTGTGTGTGTGTGTGTGTGTGTGTGTGTGTGTGTATCAACTAAAGAAAATGAGGTCAGAGGCCACTAATTTGAGAAAGAGTAAGCAGCGGGTGGGGTACATGAGAGGAGTTGGAGAGACGAAAGGGAAAGGGAAAAATAATGTGAATACATTTCATTTCAATTTTTTTTTAATAAAATAACTTGTATAACCCAGTATAGGGGAATGCCTAGGCCAGGAAGCAGGAGTGGGTGGGTTGGGGAGCAGGTGAGGGGGGAGAGGATAGGGGATTTTCAGAGAGGAAACTAGGAAAGGGGATAACATTTGAAATGTAAATAAAGAAATATCTAATAAAAACAACTTGCATAAGACTGGGCTCATCAAAGATCCATCATGGATGGGGAAGGGGCTCATAAGGTCACCCCTTCCCAACAAGTTATTGGCAGGTAATGGTTCCTGGGAGTGAGGGAGGCATTTTCGTTAGTGGAGTAGCCACTGGTAAATGGCTAGAGGTCTGATAAATAATCTTCTACCCAAGTTCATGCAAGAAATTCTAAAGTCCCTGGGTCACACCCCAAAACTGGAATCCAGGAAAGGAGAAAGGGAATAGTTTCAAAGAAGGGTTTCAGCTGCAGGGAGCAAGGGCCAAGAGAAGGTAATGGGGTGAACGTAACCAAAATATACTCATAAATGAAATCGTCCAAAAAGACACTGATAATAAAATAATAGAAAACGTATTAAAGTGCAATATTTACAAGTCAAAAGCAGGAAAGTGCTGAGATGGCTCAGAGACTAAAGCTTCTCACTGCCAAATCTGACTACTTGAGTTTGAGTTTGAACCCACACGGTTGAAGAAGAGAACTGACTTCTCTCTAAGTTATACTCTGACTGCCACGTGTAGTCCCTGTCAAACCAATGCAAGTGTGAGCTTGTGCACACACACATACTCACACGCACTCATATGCATGCTCATACACATACATGCATGCACACACACACTCACACACATGCATGCACACACTCATATGCACACACTCATATACATATACCCATAAAAGAATGTAATAAAAATTTTTAAAAATTAAAAGCAGAATGAAACAAATAGATTTTTTTGTAATGACTTGCTGGCTTAGCCAAATAGAAATTATTTCAAGTGAACTTTTTATCTTTTAGAAAAATTATATTTTATGTGTATGAGTGTTTTGTCTGCATGTATGTTTGTGCCTGGTAAAACATACGAGCATGCCTGGTACCTGTGTCTGGTCCCCTGAGGAGACCAGAAGGTTTCAGATCCCATAGATTAAAATCACAGAACACTGTGAGCTACCATATAGGTGCTGGAACTCAAACTCATGTCTTTTCCATTCCTCAAGTGAGCTATAAAAGATAGTTATTTGATTCTGTTTTTTTCCCTTTTTTTTTTTCAAGACAGGTTTCTCTGTATAGCCCTAGCTGTCCTGGAACTCACTCTGTAGACCAGGCTGGCCTAAAATTCACAGAGATTCGCCTGCCCCTGCCTCCCAAGTGCTGGGATTAAAGGCGTGCACCACCACCACCAGGCTTGATTCATAGTGGCTAAGGAGAAATACTGTAACTATAAAAAGAAAATTCCAATATTTTGGGGTGTTTTTCCTGGTACCATAAATAGGCTATATATTATATAATAATACAAATGTGTCTAAAGAGTTTATAATTATATCCACAAATTAGACCTACAATTATAAAGCTTATAATAGTGTTGAGATGTTTAACATAGGGGAGAAAAATATAAAATTCAACCCTGATTCTATGAATAGGCACTACCAGGATAGATGTTTCCTTAGTGTATGTATGTTTGTCTGTACATGTCCAAATGTGTATGGGATTGTGTGTGTTTGCACAAATGTACAAATGTGACTGGAGGCCCTAATTTGACATTCTGTGTCTTTTGCCATCACTTTCGACTTTATTTCCTGAGACTGTTTTTCACCAAACTTGGGGCTTGCCAATTCTGGCTAGTGTAACCAGGCAACTTGTGCTGTGGCTGGTCTCTGTCTCTGCCTCTCTGGAACTGGGATCTTAGGCTGCCACCATGCCTGTCCCGCCTTCATGGGGGTTCTGGGAATCTGAACTCCAGGCCTCAAACTTGTGGGACAAACACTTGAAATGCTGAACCATCTCCCTAGACCTAGGATATAGTTCTCTGAACCCTTCAGCACAGGATGTTGATATAATGAAATAGGAAATATGTATAGAAAATTCAGGAAAGGCAACACTGACAGCTGATCCAATCTCTCTTCTTCCTTCCTTCCTTCCTTCCTTCCTTCCTTCCTTCCTTCCTTCCTTCCTTCCTTCCTTTCAATTAGTTAATTGATTTGTTGTCAATAGTTGTTTTTGCCTGCCTGCATGGCTATGTTTGGTGCCCTCAGAGAACTTCAGATCTTCTACAACTGGAGTTAGAGATGGTTGGGGGGGCGCCATGTGGGTGCTGGGAATCAAACCTGGCTCCTCTGGAAGAACAGCAAGAGCTTTTAACCACTGAGCCATCTCTCCAGTCCGCAACCTACTCGTTTACTTACTATTATATTTTGTACTGATTCACTTTAGACCTACTTTCTTGTAAAGCATGATTTTTACTTGTAGGAACCACTGACAGTCAAACTCTAATTATTCATACACCAGTACTTGGTAGGCATTTTCTTGAAATTAAGTAAGCCTGTCACTTCGAGGAAAATAATTTGACAGCAGTTGTTGCCAATGATAAAATTCAAGCTTTCAAGAGAAAAATGCATTTTTAGAAATCTTGTTTACACTTCTGTGAGTTTTATATCCTTTCAATATTTAAAGACTTTCCTGATGACATTGGTGATGATATTCATAAATATGTTTTTTTAAGAATTGGTGTAGCTGTGTGTGGTGGCATACCCCCCCCCTTTTTTTTTCAGGAACTCACTTTGTAGACCAGGCTGGCCTCGAACTCAGAAATCCGCCTGCCTCTGCCTCCCGAGTGCTGGGATTAAAGGCGTGTGCCACCACGCCCGGCTTGGCATGCACCTTTAATCCCAGAATTTGGGAGGCAGAGGTAGGTGGATCTCTGCATTCCAGGCCAAGTCAGTCTGATCTACATAGTGAGCTCTAGGACAGCCAGGGCATTACATATGGAGATCCTGGCCTATTGCTTTTGGAATGACTCATGCTTGGTATTACAAACTGTAGCTGGATAAAAGATCTGTTCAAAGTCCATGATAGATTTTAATGGAGCACTAGAAAAAGTATCTTGGTGTAGTTTCAAATTCCACATTGCAATTAACCTTTAAAATGCTCCTACTTCCTTCTGAAATGAATGCTCACAATGCTCTGTCGAGGTTATTTAAATGTTTCCTCTGAGCTGGGGCTGTGAGTGCAGCTCAGTAGAAGAGCAAGTGCATTTCCAAGACCAGTGGCTCCAAGCTGGAGAGCTGGCTCACTGGTGGAGAGCGCTTGCTCATGTAAGGGACCTGGATTCAGTTCTCAGCACTCACATGGTAGCTCACAACCACTTGTAAATCCTTTTCTAAGGGGTTCTCTTCTGGTCTCTACAGGCACAGACATACATGCAGGCAAAACACTCATACATATGAAATAAATACATCTAAAAAAAAAAATAAAGACCCATGGCTCCCGTCCCCAGCAGGATTTTCCAACTCTGTATGAATCTGCACATTCCTAAGGTATTAACATTAAAACTTCAACTAAAGCAATGAATCCAATAGACTGAATATAAAAGGCATGAGAATCCACTTTACCCATCATCTAAGCCACAAATTAAAGAGATTTACACAAATGTACAGTGCCAATTTTTCTCCATGATTGTTTTGTTTTAGAGAGTATCATAAATTATTTTACTTATGCTATACTTATGATTTTGTTTTGTTTTGTTTTGTTCTAGAGATAGGGTTTCTCTGTGTAGCCCTGGCTGTCCTGGAACTCACTTTGTAGACCAGGCTGGCCTCAAACTCAGAAATTTGCCTGCCTCTGCTCCCAAGTGCTGGGGATTAAAGGGGTGCACCACCACCACCCAGCTACTTATGATTTTTTAATGTATCCTTTTGTTATCTAATTTGAGACAAGATCTCAAGCAGCCTTGAAGTGGAAACTTCTCGTGAAAGTTAGTTAGGTCAAATGATGTTTTGCTGGGGCACACAGGTGAAAGGATGCCTTGCTATAGCAAACACATGAAAGACTGTTTTCCTGAAGCAGACACAGGTAAAAGGATGTTTGGATATAACAGACTCATGAAAGGATGCTTGATGAAGGAGTATAAATATGACCCCACAGATAATGGGAGACAAGCACTGAGCCTTGGTTTGGTTTGTTCTGCCTCCTCGCTATTTTTCCACTAATGACTCACATGAATATGTTCACCTTATATAGCACGGTGGAGCTCAACTTGTGATAACACTATCATTGAAAGAAGAAACTCGCCCAAGAACTGCTTGTGAGGTTCCTGCAGCAGATTGCCACTTCCACAGCCTCACACCTCAGGCCCTTTGGCAAGCCTAGTGGTTTGTTCAGGATTGAACTAGAGCTGCCTGGTGTCTGCGTGCTCAAAGGACTGGAATGTAGCTGCTGGTTTGTGCCTGGTGTCTGTTTGCCTTGAGAACTGGTCCGCAGCTCCTAAGTTGTGTTTGGTGTTTGCTACAGGACTGAACTGCTACCAAAAAAGATCAAGCTCATCCCCAAAGAGCTATTTCTAAACAGGTCCACTTCCCCCTATCCTAATAATTTTTCTCTTCCACTACCTCTGCTGGTTGGTGGGCTAGAGGAGAGGCTGAATCCTTATTAAAAGTAGGTTGCAAAAAATGTATGCCTACATAGCCTAAACTGGCATCAAACACTATGTATCCTAGGATAGCCTTGAATTTCTGATCCTCCCTAAAGGCTGGGATTGCAGGTATGGACCCCCACATCTGTTTTATGCAGTGCAGAGAATCACATCAGGGCCTAGTACATCCCAGGCAAGACTCCACCGACTAAGCTACATCTCCATACCTTACCCTTCTTCTTCTTCTTCTTCTTCTTCTTCTTCTTCTTCTTCTTCTTCTTCTTCTTCTTCTTCTTCTTCTTCTTCTTCTTCTTCTTCTTCTTCTTCTTCTTCTTCTTCTTCTTCTTCTTCTTCTTCTTCTTCTTCTTCTTCTTCTTCGAGGTTTTACTATGTAGCCCTGGCTGGACTAGAACTCTATATAGTCCGAGCTGGCCTGTAGTTCACACAGATCTACTTGCTTCTGCCTCTTACATTCTGTGATTTTTATTTATTTTTTTTTGGTTTTTCGAGACAGGGTTTCTCTGTATAGCCCTGACTGTCCTGGACCTCACTTTGTAGACCAGGCTGGCCTCAAACTCAGAAATCTGCCTGCCTTTGCCTCCTGAGTGCTGGGATTGATTAAAGGCATGTGCCACCATGCCTGGCTCACATTCTATGATTATTATTTAAAATAATAAGTTCTAAAATGTCACAGTTTCAGCATTAAACATAGTAAGTTATAGATTGAACCAATGAAAAGAAAGTTTTTTGAGCTTGGCAATGGTGGTGCACATTGAAGAATCCCAGCACTTGGGAGGCAGAGGCAGGTGGATCTCTGAGTTCAAGNCNGCCTGGTCTACAGAGTGAGGTCCAAGACAGCCAGGGCTACACAGAGAAATACTGTTTCAAAAAACAACACAAAACCAACCAAACAAAACAACAACAACAATAACAAAGAAAGTTCTTTGGGATCCTAAAGTAAGTATGATATAGTTATATGAAATATACATAATAAAATATGGTATAATGAAATAAGTTTGAAAGAATTGTGAGTTCAGAGGGTTTGAGACCTTTGAATTTAAATATCTTTTTCCAAACGCTTAACAAATCAGAGAGCTGGATATTGATCCCTAGCTCCTACATGACACAAATGATAACATCCTTTACCTCTTGTCTTAGATACTTTCTCACTGCTGTTACAGAACTCTTGAGCAAGCAACTTAACTTGGGTTCCTAGTCCGTCGTGGCTGGGAAGACATGCAGGTGAGATTGGCTCTAGCTGGGCAGGGATGTGAAGAAGCATGTCATGTTTTTGTCCTCAGTTAGGGTACTGAGAGGTGAACACTGGTGCTCAGCTCGATTTGTCCTTTTTCTTTTTGGTGACAATTATGGAATTTGGTTTCTTTAAAAACAAAAACAGAAATATTGTAAGAATGTGTTTTAATTTTAATCTCATATATGTGGCTATGGGGCTGCTTCAGACTGACCGTAGCAGCTGACTATGATTTACCTCATGCTCTAGCAGAGGCAAAGTTTTGCCAGCTGCAGATAGTTTCTGCAATTGTGTGAGGTTTGGAAATCTGGAAATTTTTCAGAGGGTACATAAATGCCAGAACCCTGCTAGGGGTGAGTGGTTGGTGGTTGTTCAGGAGGTTTGTTTGCAGTATATTAGTTTCAGAGAAGAAACTGAAGGAAAGGAATTAGATACAGGGATCTTTCTCTCCCTTCCATCCTTCTTTCTCTCCTATCTAGTGATGGGAGTGAAGTGGGGATGAGGGAGTAAAGGGTGGGAAAAAGAAGAACCCACAAAATAGCAAAGACCAGCAACGAGAATAAAGATATGCGTGGGAGTGAGAGCGTCAGGTACTTTAGCTAGGTACTCTTCAGGGAATAGGTGGCCTGTAAGCCACCTTTCGAAGGAGCCTGGTGAACATGGCTGTCTATGGAAGAAAAGCTGGAAAGTTCTTCCAAATTTTTCCTTTTGGGCATGGGAAACTGCAAAGGACCTGTGGCAGGGAAGAGCTTGGTGGCGATGGAAGACTCAATGACTGGAGAATAATGCAGATGAGAAGGTCACAGATCATGATGGTGGGAACACACTAGGGCCCTGGATGCCAGCTCTTTAGATTTTCCTGGAAGACCAATGGGAACTGGAGGGTTTCAAGCAAGTAAGTGCCATGGTCTGAGTCAGTTTGCATGCTGCCTGGGTCAAGGGTGACTGGTCAGGTGGTCAAATAAACCATCCAGGAGGCTCTTACTAGAAGAACAACTGGAGCTGCTGATGGCAGGAAGGTGCCCAGCCTTGTTGGGGGAACTCAATGCTAGTGTGTGTCCACATAGTGCCCAGAGTACTGTTCTCTTGTAGCCTAGGGGTGCTAACCTGGAATCCACATGTCCCAGGAGAGCCCTGGATGCATCCCCACACACACAAGGAGCCCACCACCCGTTTGAAAGGTAAGTGTCTGAAGGTGGTGTCTGAAGGTGGTGTCTGAAGGTCGTTCTGGTAGAGGTGGCAATGTGGGGAATCACAGTTTCCAAAGGGTTCTCAAAGGCAACAGAAACAATTAGAAATGTTGAAGGTTACTCTAGCTGAGTGAAGGGCACCCAGAGGAGGTGGGTGGGGCTCAGTTTTCCTTTGAAAACTTTGATAATAACAAAGACAAAGAAGCCCTGTCTTGCAAAGTTAGTCACCTTGCTACATTTTATAGCTCAAGGTCAGTGCTTTCTCCAAGATCTCCCATCTGCCCCCCCAGATCGGATGGCTTCCGTGCTCTCCCTCTAAGTGAAGAACACTTTGTATTTCTTCCCTGGGTGGGCCTTCTTTATTGAGCTTCATTTAGAAGTGAAGCTAAGAAACAGGAAGTATATTAGCAGCACTTTATACCTGTTTGATTGGGTTGTTTGTTTGCTTGTTTTGTTGTTGTTTGTAATAGATTCTCATTATGTATTCCTGCCTAAGGCCTCCAACTCAAGAGTTTCCCCCACCTCTCCCTCCCAAATGCTAGGATTAAAGGCCTATGTCTGCATCAGGCCACTGTTTGGCTTTTTAAAAGACTTTTTTGTTTGTTTTTGGTTTTTTGAGACAGGGTTTCTCTGTATAGCCCTGGCTGTCCTAGAACTCACTTTGTAGACCAGGTTGGCTTTGAACTCAGAAATCCGCCTACCCCTGCCTCCCAAGTGCTAGGATTAAAGGCGTACGCCACCACCGCCTAGCTTGTTTTTGTTTTTTTCTAGACAGGGTTTCTCTGTATAGCCCTGGCTATCCTGGGACTCACTCTGTAGACCAGGCTGGCCTTAAACTCAGAAATCCACCTGCCTCTGCCTCCCAAGTGCTGGGATTAAAGGCGTGCACCACCACTGCCCGGCCTTTTTAAAGATTTGTTGTATTATTTTTGATGGATTGTGCATGAGTGTGAGTGTGTGTGTATGTGTGTGTGTGAGAGACACACACACACACACACACACACACACAGACACGCTGCCATTCAGGCTGGCCTCAAATACTTGGACTCAGATAACTGAGTGTCACTCTTTTGAGTAGCTGGGACTCAAGCTACATTTCACTGAGTTCTGGCTCTAGAGTCTATTTAGCAAGGTTTTCTTTTTCTTTATTAGACACAGTCTTCTGTAATTTACGCTGGTTTCCACCTGGCCACATAGCCAAGGCTGGCCTTGAACCCCCCATCTTTCTGGCTTCCACCTCTCCAACACTGCTCTAGAGTCATTTTAAATAGGTATTTAAAGTAAGTGTAGGGTGGGGCTGGAAAAGCGTCTCCTCAGTTAAGAGCACTCACTGCTTTGCTAGATTCTCAGTACTCACATGGCACCTCACAAAGATCTGTAACTCCAGTTTCAGGGGGGGGATCCATGCTTGGGCTCACACACCCACATAGACAAACATACACATAGTTTAAAACGTTACACATAAAATGTACAGAAAAAAAAGGAAAATATATCAAACTTGTTGAACCTCAAATTCTTCTGTGTAGGAGGGAGTTGGCATTAAAACTGGGGTTCTGTGGTAGAGTGCTTGCCTGGTGCATGTCGGTGACACAGTCTAGGCCTTGGGTTCCATCCCTAGCACTGCAAAGAAAGCAGTGTACCATTTTCATCTCTTAATTATTACTGTGGATGTGTGTGGTGGATGTGTGAGTGAATGTGTGTATGTGTGTGCCACGGCTCATGTCTGGATGTCTGAGGAAAACTTTGTAGTGTTGGTTATCTCCCTCCACCCTTCCATGAGTTCTGGGGAACAAATTTGGCTCATTAGGCATGTACACAACAAGCTATTCTTTCCCATCTTACTGCCTTACATTGCTATGTAGCCAAGGCTGGACTGGAACTCACTATGTAAGTAGCCTGGGCTGGCCTTGAACCTTGGCTTTCCAAGTATTGAGCTTGCAGGCACAAGCCACCAAGAGGAGCCAAATAGGCTGATTAGAATTTAAATAAACTTTGTGAAAAATACATCTCCCTGATGTCCATGAATGTGAGCCCAGGCCCTTCCTTTTTTTGACACTGTGGCAGAATAGCACAAAAATGCATACCTGGATTTTCTTGTGCATCAGAGGTCAAATTTGAATGTGAGCCTAGGAAAGGACTGATCCCATACAGAAAGCCATTTGTTACATGGAGTACTTTTGTCCCCTGCTGTCGAGAACCATACCCAAGGTCAGGTTACTCCTTCCTTCCTTCCTTCCTTTATTCTGTCTATCTGTCCATCTGTCTGTCATCTGTCTGGTCCTTCCTCTCTGTTTGTTTTTGAGACAGATTCTTACTATGTAGCTCTGGATGGCCTGTGATTCACTCTGTAGACCAGGCTAGCTTAGACTCTGAGATCTGCCTGCCTCTACCTCCCAAGTATTAGGATTAAAGGCATATGCTAGCACTTGGCAGGTAGCTCTTTCATATTAGGGTACCTCAAGGATGTTCCCTCCTTTAGTGACTTTGTAGCATTGTTGGCTCAAGTCTACCTTTGAGGGAAAGGCTCCTGTAGCCTGGTGGCATTTGCCTGTAATCTCAGAACTGGAGAGGCTGGAAGAGGAGGATTCCTAGAGAGGTTTGACTACATAGTGAGGTGAAGGCCGTCTTTTGTTTGTTTGTTTGTTTTTTGGTTTTTTGAGACAGGGATTCTCTATGTAGCCCTGGCTGTCCTGGAATCACTTTGTAGACTAGGCTGGCCTCGAACTCAGAAATCAGCCTGCCTCTGCCTCCCAAGTGCTGGGAATAAAGGCATGTGCCACCACTGCCTGGCTGTGGAGGCCATCTTAAGTTACCTAAAATATTGTCTAAAAAGAGGAAGAGGAAAAGAGAAGGAGAGAGCTAAGGGGGAAAGGAGAAGAGGAACATGGCATCATCTGGCTGGACAAAGCCAGAGATGGTATTTGCTTGTGCCCTGGTGGCAGCAAGTCCAGGGCCTATCATTTTGCTCCCCTTCCAACCTCAGCCAACTTCCCTCTAGCTATGACAAAAACTGCTCCCAAAGCATTTTTTGTGCCTGTCATCACTATCCCAGGTTAGCCTATCGTTCATCCTTGTGTGGTCCAGCTTCCCTTCCCTCTGTCATTCTTTTTCTCTAGAGCCACTGGCCACATCCACTGTGGTCTATGAAGAAAGCCTGTCTATGCTGGCTTAATGGATAGCAGAGAAACACTGCATCTAATATAAGGATATCCCCTTCCGGTCCTATTTGGCTCATAAAATCAAAGGCTCCTGCACATTTGGGGGAGGCTGACGGGACAGTGGTAAAGAGATCAAGCTCTAACTCCATCAACTGATTGTCTTTGGCCAAGTCAGTATCACTTGGTTACCAATTTCCCTCCACATGTAAAGCAGAAGTGTTCCTTACCTACAAGGCTTGCACCTTCAACACATAACTGGAATTGAAGGTTCAACTGGCGGAACTCCTCGGGCACTTCAGGACAGCTTTAGCAGCCCCCTTCAGGCCCTTTCTCCTCTCCATTCTGTTTCACACTGGCTTCTTGTCTCATATCTACGTGTCTTTGACCAAAGGTAAGCCCCAGCATGGCATCTAAGGAAGATGTTGGGGAAGCAAAGGCTCAGGTTCCCTGGCTTTTCTCTCCTATGTGTGTGATGTCTTCCCTAAGAGAAGGCTGTGACTCTTCCCAAGGAGGACACTGGGCAAGACTTTCTTCTGGGTTCTAGTACACAGTTGGAACTTCCAAAGGGACCCTTTCTTGATGAATTCCTTCTTTAAGTTCTGGTGGTCACTTCCTTACAAGGACTTCAGGAAACAGCGAAGTAAAATGCTGTTTGTTTGTTTGTTTGTTTGCTTGTTTGTCTTGATTTTTGAGACAGGGTCTCATGTAGCTAGGCTGGGCTCAAACTTAGTATGTAGCTGAGAAGAACTTTGAACTCCCAAGTCTCCTACTTCTACATCCCAATTGTGAGGAATGCGGTCATGAGCCACCATGTTCTGTCTAGATATTTTGTTCATAGGCAAAACAAAACAACATGACAGTGTTATGTGTGGCGGGTGGAACTGGAGAGATGGCTCAGCAATTAAGGGTGTTCACTCTTCTTGCAAAGGACCTGAGTTTGGCTCCCAGAATCCTCTGTAACTCCAGTCCTAGGGTTACCCAACACCTTTCTGACCTCTTCAAGCTTCTGCGTGCACGTGGTATACACACACTCAGCACATATACACTAAAATAAATAAGTGTTTTCAATATAACAACAAAGTACTGGGGGCATGGTGATACACATTTTTAATCCTAGCACTCCGGAAGCTAAAGTGGGTGGGTTCAAGGCCACCATGGTCAACAGAGTGAGACTCTGTTTCACACATTCTAACAAAAAATAATGTGTGAATGCAAGGTATCTATTACTGTGATTACT